>NW_025727832.1:0-113887 GCF_021461385.2 Schistocerca piceifrons | reverse complement strand
TAATACAAATGGCACAATTGCCGTCTTAAGTACAACAGGACTGACACTCTCACTTTCTATGATTTTGAACCTCTCCTGTGAGTCCAGTTTTTAGATTCCGATTGCTTCACTACAGGTTTACTGTATCCCTTGGACCTTCTTATTGACGATGAACCACTGAAATTGCATCCGAATTTAATACAAAAAGGCACAATGCCGACTTAAGTACAAGAGGGGCTGACACTCCTAAGTTTCTATGATTTGGGACATCTCCTGTGAGTTCCAGTTTTAGATTCCGATGCTTCACTTCAGGTTTTACTGTATCCCTTGGACCTTCTTATTGGCGATGAAACACAGAAAATTGCATCCGAATTTAATACAAATGGCATAATGCCGACTTCATTACAAGAGGACTGACACTCTCACATTCTATGATTTTGAACCTCTCCTGTGAGTCCAGTTTTAGATTCCGGTGCTTCACTTCAGGTTTTACTGCATCCCTTGGACCTTCTTATTGGCGATGAAACACAGAAATTGCAACCGAATTTAATACAAAAGGCACAATGGCGACTTAGGTACAAGAGGGACTGACACTCTCACTTTCCATGATTTGAACTTCTCCTGTGAGACCAGTTTTAGATTCCGATGCTTCACTTCAGGTTTACTGTATACCTTGGACCTTCTTATTGACGTTGAAACACAGAAATTGCATCCGAATTTAATACAAAAGGCACAATGGCGGACTTAAGTACAAGAGGACTGACCACTCTCACTTTCCATGATTTGAACCTCTCCTGTGAGTCCAGTTGTAGATTCCCGAAGCTTCACTTCTGGTTTACTGTATACCTTTGCACCTTCTTATTGACGATGAAACACAGAAATTGCATCGGAATAAAATTCAAAAAGGCACAATGCCGACTTAAATACAAGAGGACTGACATTCTCTCTCTTTCTACGATTTGAACCACTCCCTGTGAGTCCAGTTTTTACATTCCGATATTTCACTTCAGGTTTACTGTATCCCTTGGACCTTCTTATTGGACGATGAAACACAGAAAAATGAATCCGAGGTATATACAAATGGCATAATGCCGACTTAGTTACAAGAGGACTGACAACTCTCAGTTTCTATAACTTGAAACCTCACCTGTGAGTCCAGTTTTAGATTCCGATGCTTCACTACAGGTTTACTGTATTCCTTGGACCTTCTTATTGACAATGAAAACACAGAAATTGCATCCGATTTAATAAAAATTGCACAATGCCGGCTTAAGTACAAGAGGACTGACACTCTCACTCTTTATGATTTGAACCTCTCCTGTGAGTCCAGTTTTAGATTCCGATTCTTCACTTCATGGTTTACAGTATACCTTGCACCTTCTTATTGACGATGGAAACACAGAAATTGCATCGGAATTAAATTCAAAAGGCACAATGCCGAATTAAGTTACTAGAGGACTGACACTCTAACTTTCTATGATATAAACCTCTCCTGTGAGTCCAGTTTTTAGATTTCCGATGCTTCACTTCAGGTTTTACTGTATCCCTTGGACATTCTTATTGACGATGAAAACACAGAAAGTGCATCCGAATTTAATACAAAAGGCACAATGGCGACTTAGGTACAAGAGGACTGACCACTCTCACTTTCCATGATTTGAACTTCCTCCTGTGAGACCCAGTTTTAGATTCCGATGCTTAACTTTCAGGTTTACTGTATACCTTGGATCTTCTTATTGACGATGAAAAAACAGAAATTGCATCCGAATTTAATACCAAAGGCACAATGCCCGACTTAAGTATAAGAGGGCTGACACTCTAAGTTTCTATGATTTGGACCATCTCCTGTGAGGTCCAGTTTTTATATTCCGATGCTTCACTTCAGGTTTTACTGTATCCCTTGGACCTTCTTATTGGACGATGAAACACAGAAATTGCATCCGAATTTAATACAAAAAGGCACAATGGCGACTTAAGTACAAGAGGACTGACACTCTCCACTCTCCTTGATTTTGAACCTCTCCCTGTGAGACCAGTTTTAGATTCCGATGCTACACTTCAGGTTTTACTGTATGCCTTGCACCTTCTTATTGACGATGAAACACAGAAAATTGCATCCGACTTTAATACAAATGACATAATGCCGACTTCATTACAAGAGGACTGACACTCTCACATTCTATTATTTGATTCCTCTCCTGTGGGGTCCAGTTTTTAGATTCTGATGCTTTCCATAAGGTATACTCTATTCCTTGGACCTTCTTATTGACAATGAAACACAGTAATTGGCATCCGAATTTAATACAAAAGGCACAATACCGACTTAAGTACAAGAGGAGTGGACACTCTAACATTCTATGATTTGAATATCTCCTGTGTGTCCAGTTTTGCATTCCGAAGCTTTCACTTCAGGTTTACTGTATCCCTTGGACCTTCTTATAGACGACGAAACACAGAAATTGCATCCGAATTTAATACAAATGGCACTATGCCGTCTTAAGTACAAACAGGACTGACACTCTCACTTTCTATGATTTGAAACCTCTCCTGTGAGTCCAGTTTTTAGATTCCCGATGCTTCACTACAGGTTTTACTGTATCCCCTTGGACCTTCTTATTGACGATGAACCACTGAAATTGCATCCGAATTTAATACAAAAGGCACAATGCCGACCTTAAGTACAAGGACGGCTGACACTCTAAGTTTCTATGATTTTGGACATCTCCTGTGAGTCCCAGTTGTAGATTCCGAAGCTTCACTTCTGGTTCACTTTATACCTTGCACCTTCTTATTGGACGATGAAAACACAGAAATTGCATCGGAATAAAATTTCAAAAGGCACAATGCCGACTTAAATACAAGAGGACTGACATTCTCACTTTCTACGATTTTGAACCACTCCTGTGAGTCCAGTTTTTACATTCCGATATTCACTTTCAGGTTTACTGTATCCCTGGGACCTTCTTATTGACGATGAAACACAGAAATTGAATCCGAAGTATATACAAATGGCATAATGCCGACTTAGTTACAAGAGGACTGACACTCTCAGTTTCTATAACTTGAACCTCTCCTGTGAGTCCCAGTTTTTAGATTCCGATGCTTCACTACAGGTTTACTGTATTCCTTGGACCTTCTTATTGACAATTGAAACACAGAAAATTGCATCCGATTTTAATAAAAATTGCACAATGCCGGGCTTAAGTACAAGAGGACTGACACTCTCACTCTTTATGATTTGAACCTCTCCTGTGAGTCTAGTTTTAGATTCCGATTCTTCACTTCATGTTTACTATATACCTTGCACCTTCTTATTGACGATGGAACACAGAAATTGCATCGGAATTAAATTCAAAAGGCACAATGCCGAAATTAAGTACTAGAGGACTGACACTCTAACTTTCTATGATATAAACCTCTCCTGTGAGTCCAGTTTTAGATTCCGATGCTTCACTTCAGGTGTACTGTATCCCTTGGGACCTTCTTATTGACGATGAAAACACAGAAAGTGCATCCGAATTTAATACAAAAGGCACAATGGCGACTTAGGTACAAGAGGACTGACACTCTCACTTTCCATGATTTGAACTTCTCCTGTGAGACCAGTTTTTAGATTCCGATGCTTCACTTCAGGTTTTACTGTATGCCTTGGATCTTCTTATTGACGATGAAAAAACAGGAAAATTGCATCCGAATTTAATACCAAAGGCACAATGCCGACTTAAGTATAAGAGGGCTGACACTCTAAGTTTCTATGATTTGGGACATCTCCTGTGAGTCCAGTTTTTATATTCCGATGCTTCACTTCAGGTTTACTGTATCCCTTGGACCTTCTTATTGGACGATGAAACACAGAAATTGCATCCGAATTTAATACAAAAGGCACAATAGCGACCTTAAGTACAAGAGGACTGACACTCTCACTCTCCTTGATTTGAACCTCTCCTGTGAGACCAGTTTTAGATTCCGATGCTACACTTCAGGTTTTACTGTATGCCTTGCACCTTCTTATTGACGATGAAACACAGAAATTGCATCCGACTTTAATACAAATGACCATAATGCCCGACTTCATTACAAGAGGACTGACACTCTCACATTCTATTATTTGATCCTCTCCTGTGGGTCCCAGTTTTAGATTCTGATGCTTTCCATAAGGTATACTCTATTCCTTGGGACCTTCTTATTGGACAATGAAACACAGTAATTGCATCCGAATTTAATACAAAAGGCACAATACCGACTTAAGTACAAGAGGAGTGACACTCTAACATTCTATGATTTTGAATATCTCCTGTGTGTCCCAGTTTTGCATTCCGAAGCTTCACTTCAGGTTTACTGTATCCCTTGGACCTTCTTATAGACGATGAAACACAGAAAATTGCATCCGAATTTAATACAAATGGGCACAATGCCGTCTTAAGTACAACAGGGACTGACACTCTCACTTTCTATGATTTGAAACCTCTCCTGTTGAGTCCAGTTTTTAGATTCCGATGCTTCACTACAGGTTTACTGTATCCCTTGGACCTTCTTATTGACGATGAACCACTGAAATTGCATCCGAATTTAATACAAAAGGCACAATGCCGACTTAAGTACAAGACGGCTGACACTCTAAGTTTTCTATGATTTGGGACATCTCCTGTGAGTCCAGTTGTAGATTCCGAAGCTTCACTTCTGGTTTACTTTATTACCTTGCACCTTCTTATTGACGATGAAACACAGAAATTGCATCGGAATAAAATTCAAAAGGCACAATGCCGACTTAAATACAAGAGGACTGGACATTCTCACTTTCTACGATTTGAACCACTCCTGTGAGGTCCAGTTTTACATTCCGATATTCACTTCAGGTTTACTGTATCCCTTGGGACCTTCTTATTGACGATGAAACACAGAAATTGAATCCGAAGTATATACAAATGGCATAATGCCCGACTTAGTTACAAGAGGGACTGACACTCTCAGTTTCTATAACTTGAACCTCTCCTGTGAGTCCAGTTTTTAGATTCCGATGCTTCACTACAGGTTTACTGTATTCCTTGGACCTTCTTATTGACAATGAAACACAGAAAATTGCATCCGATTTTAATAAAAAATTGCACAATGCCGGCTTAAGTACAAGAGGACTGACACTCTCACTCTTTATGATTTTGAACCTCTCCTGTGAGTCCAGTTTTAGATTCCGAGTCTTCACTTCATGTTTACTGTATACCTTGCACCTTCTTATTGACGATGGAACACAGAAAATTGCATCGGAATTAAATTCAAAAGGCACAATGCCGAATTAAGTACTAGAGGACTGACACTCTAACTTTCTATGATATAAACCTCTCCTGTGAGTCCAGTTTTAGATTCCGATGCTTCACTTCAGGTGTACTGTATCCCTTGGACCTTCTTATTGACGATGAAACACAGAAAGTGCATCCGAATTTTAATACAAAAGGCACAATGGCGACTTAGGTACAAGAGGGACTGACACTCTCTCACTTTCCATGATTTGAACTTCTCCTGTGAGACCAGTTTTAGATTCCGATGCTTCACTTCAGGTTTACTGTATGCCTTGGATCTTCTTATTGACGATGAAAAACAGAAATTGCATCCGAATTTAATACAAAAGCACAATGCCGACTTAAGTACAAGAGGGCTGACACTCTAAGTTTCTATGATTTGGACATCTCCTGTGAGTCCAGTTTTACATTCCGATGCTTCACTTCAGGTTTACTGTATCCCTTGGACCTTCTTATTGACGATGAAAACACAGAAATTGCATCCGAATTTAATACAAAAGGGCACAATGGGCGACTTAAGTACAAGAGGACTGACACTCACACTCTCCTTGATTTGAACCTCTCCTGTGAGACCAGTTTTTAGATTCCGATGCTACACTTCAGGTTTTACTGTATACCTTGCACCTTCTTATTGACGATGAAACACAGAAATTGCATCCGACTTAAATACAAATGACATAATGCCGACTTCATTACAAGAGGACTGACACTCTCACATTCTATGATTTGATCCTCTCCTGTGGGTCCAGTTTTTAGATTCTGATGCTTTCCATAAGGTATACTCTATCCCTTGGGACCTTCTTATTGACAATGAAACAACAGTAATTGCCATCCGAATTTAATACAAAAATGCACAATACCGACTTAAGTACGAGAGGAGTGACACTCTAAACTTTCTATGATTTGAATATCTCCTGTGAGTCCAGTTTTTGCATTCCGATGCTTCTCTTCAGGTTTTACTGTATCCCTTGGGACCTTCTTATAGACGATTGAAACACAGAAATTGCATCCGAATTTAATACAAAATGGCACAATGCCGTCTTAAGTACAACAGGACTGACACTCTCACTTTTCTATGATTTGAACCTCTCCTGTGAGTCCAGTTTTTAGATTCCGATGCTTCACTACAGGTTTACTGTATCCCTTGGACCTTCTTATTGACGTTGAACCCACTGAAATTGCATCCGAATTTAATACAAAAAGGCACAATGCCCGACTTAAGTACAAGAGGGATGGACACTCTAAGTTTCTATGATTTGGGACATCTCCTGTGAGTCCCAGTTTTAGATTCCGATGCTTCACTTCAGGTTTACTGTATCCCTTGGACCTTCTTATTGGCGATGAAACACAGAAATTGCATCCGAATTTAATACAAATGGCATAATGCCGACTTCATTACAAGAGGACTGACACTCCTCACATTCTATGATTTGAACCTCTCCTGTGAGTCCCAGTTTTAGATTCCGATGCTTCAACTTCAGGTTTACTGCATCCCTTGGGACCCTTCTTATTGGCGATGAAACACAGAAATTGCAACCGAATTTAATACAAAAGGGCACAATGGCGACTTAGGTACAAGAGGACTGACACTCTCACTTTTCCATGATTTGAACTTCTCCTGTGAGACCAGTTTTTAGATTCCGATGCTTCACTTCAGGTTTACTGTATACCTTGAACCTTCTTTATTGACGTTGAAAACACAGAAATTGCATCCGAAATTTAATACAAAAGGCACAATGGCGACTTAAGTACAAGAGGACTGACACTCTCACTTTCCATGATTTGAACCTCTCCTGTGAGTCCAGTTTGTAGATTCCGAAGCTTCACTTCTGGTTTACTGTATACCTTGCACCTTCTTATTGACGATGAAACACAGAAATTGCATCGGAATAAAATTCAAAAAGGCACAATGCCGACTTAAATACAAGAGGACTGACATTCTCCTCTTTCTACGATTTGAACCACTCCTGTGAGTCCCAGTTTTTACATTCCGATATTCACTTCAGGTTTACTGTATCCCTTGGACCTTCTTATTGACGATGAAACACAGAAAATGAATCCGAGGTATATACAAATGGCATAATGCCGACTTAGTTTACAAGAGGACTGACACTCTCAGTTTTCTATAACTTGAACCTCTCCTGTGACTCCAGTTTTTAGATTCCGATGCTTCACTACAGGGTTTACTGTATTCCTTGGACCTTCTTATTGACAATGAAACACAGAAAATTGCATCCGATTTAATAAAAATTGCACAATGCCGGGCTTAAGTACAAGAGGACTGACACTCTCACTCTTTATGATTTTGAACCTCTCCTGTGAGTCCCAGTTTTTAGATTCCGATTCTTCACTTCATGTTTACAGTATACCTTGCACCTTCTTATTGACGATGGAACACAGAAATTGCATCGGAATTAAATTCAAAAGGCACAATGCCGAATTAAGTACTAGAGGACCTGACACTCTAACTTTCTATGATGTAAACCTCTCCTGTAAGTCGAGTGTTTTTAGATTCACGATGCTTCACTTCAGGTTTACTGTATCCCTTGGGACATTCTTATTGACGATGAAACACAGAAAGTGCATCCGAATTTAATACAAAAGGCACATTGGCGACTTAGGTACAAGAGGACTGACACTCTCACTTTCCATGATTTGAACTTCTCCTGTGAGACCAGTTTTAGATTCCGATGCTTTAACTTCAGGTTTACTGTATACCTTGGGATCTTCTTATTGACGATGAAAAACAGAAATTGCATCCGAATTTAATACCAAAGCCACAATTGCCGACTTAAGTATAAGAGGGGCTGACACTCTAAGTTTCTATGATTTTGGACATCTCCTGTGAGTCCCAGTTTTATATTCCGATGCTTCAACTTCAGGTTTACTGTATCCCCTTGGACCTTCTTATTGACGATGAAACACAGAAATTGCATCCGAATTTAATACAAAAGGGCACAATGGCGACTTAAGTACAAGAGGACTGACACTCTCACTCTCCTTGATTTGAACCTCTCCCTGTGAGGACCAGTTTTAGATTCCGATGCTACACTTCAGGTTTACTGTATGCCTTGCACCTTCTTATTGACGATGAAAACACAGAAATTGCATCCGACTTTAATACAAATGACATAATGCCCGACTTCATTACAAGAGGACTGGACACTCTTCACATTCTATTATTTGATCCTCTCCTGTGGGGTCCAGTTTTTAGATTCTGATGCTTTCCCATAAGGTATACTCTATTCCTTGGACCTTCTTATTGACAATGAAACACAGTAATTGCATCCGAATTTAATACAAAAGGCACAATACCGACTTAAGTACAAGAGGAGTGACACTCTAACTTTCTATGATTTGAATATCTCCTGTGTGTCCAGTTTTTGCATTCCGATGCTTCACTTCAGGTTTACTGTATCCCTTGGACCTTCTTATAGACGATGAAACACAGAAATTGCATCCGAATTTAATACAAATGGCACAATGCCGTCTTAAGTACAACAGGGACTGACACTCCTCACTTTCTATGATTTGAAACCTCTCCCTGTGAGTCCAGTTTTAGATTCCGATGCTTCACTACAGGTTTACTGTATCCCTTGGACCTTCTTATTGACGATGAAACCACTGAAATTGCATCCGAATTTAATACAAAAGGCACAATGCCGACTTAAGTACAAGACGGCTGAGACACTCTAAGTTTTCTATGATTTGGGACATCTCCTGTGAGTGCAGTTTTAGATTCCGATGCTTCACTTCTGGTTTACTGTATCCCTTGGACCTTCTTATTGGACGATGAAACACAGAAAATTGCATCCGAAATTTAATACAAATGGCATAATGCCGACTTCATTACAAGAGGGACTGGACACTCTCACATTCTATGATTTGAACCTCTCCTGTGAGTCCCAGTTTTAGATTCCGATGCTTCACTTCAGGTTTACTGTATCCCTTATACCTTCTTATTGGCGGATGAAACACAGAAATTGCAACCGAATTTAATACAAAAGGCACAATGGCGACTTAGGTACAAGAGGACTGACACTCTCACTTTCCATGATTTGAACTTCTCCTGTGAGACCAGTTTTTAGATTCCGATGCTTCCACTTCAGGTTTACTGTATACCTTGGGACCTTCTTATTGACGTTGAAACACAGTAATTGCATCCGAATTTAATACAAATGGCACAATGCCGTCTTAAGTACAACAGGACTGACACTCTCACTTTCTATGATTTGAACCTCTCCTGTGAGTCCAGTTGTAAGATTCCGAAGCTTCACTTTCTGGTTTACTGTATACCTTGCACCTTCTTTATTGACGATGAAACACAGAAAATTGCATCGGAATAAAATTCAAAAGGCACAATGCCGACTTAAATACAATAGGGACTGACATTCTCACCTTTCTACGATTTGAACCACTCCTGTGAGTCCAGTTTTTACATTCCGATATTCACTTCAGGTTTACTGTATCCCTTGGACCTTCTTATTGACGATGAAACACAGAAATTGAATCCGAAGTATATACAAATGGCATAATGCCGACTTAGTTACAAGAGGACTGACACTCTCAGTTTCTATAACTTGAACCTCTCCTGTGAGTCCAGTTTTAGAGTCCGATGCTTCACTACAGGTTTACTGTATTCCTTGGACCTTCTTATTGACAATGAAACACAGAAATTGCATCCGATTTAATAAAAATTGCACAATGCCGGCTTAAGTACAAGAGGACTGACACTCTCACTCTTTATGATTTGAACCTCTCCTGTGAGTCCAGTTTTAGATTCCGATTCTTCACTTCATGTTTACTGTATACCTTGCACCTTCTTATTGACGATGAAAAACAGAAATTGCATCCGAATTTAATACCAAAGGCACAATGCCGACTTAAGTACAAGAGGGCTGACACTCTAAGTTTCTATGATTTGGGACATCTCCTGTGAGTCCCAGTTTTTACATTCCGATGCTTCACTTCAGGTTTACTGTATCCCTTGGACCTTTTTTATTGACGATGAAACACAGAAAATTGCATCCGAATTTAATACAAAAGGCACAATGGCGACTAAAAGTACAAGAGGACTGACACTCTCACTCTCCTTGATTTGAACCTCTCCTGTGAGACCAGTTTTAGATTCCGATGCTACACTTCGGTTTACTGTATACCTTGCACCTTCTTATTGACGATGAAACACAGAAATTGCATCCGACTTTAATACAAATGACATATTGCCGGACTTCATTACAAGGAGGGACTGACAACTCTCACATTTCTATTATTTGATCCTCTCCTGTGGGGTCCAGTTTTAGATTCTGATGCTTTCCTTAAGGTATACTCTATCCCTTGGACCTTCTTATTGACAATGAAACACAATAATTGCATCCGAATTTAATACAAAAGGCACAATACCGACTTAAGTACAAGAGGAGTGGACACTCTAACTTTCTATGATTTGAAATATCTCCTGTGAGTCCAGTTTTGCATTCCGATGCTTCACTTCAGGTTTACTGTATCCCTTGGACCTTCTTATAGACGATGAAACACAGAAATTGCATCCGAATTTAATACAAATGGCACAATGCCGTCTTAAGTACAACAGGACTGACACTCTCACTTTTCTATGATTTGAACCTCTCCTGTGAGTCCAGTTTTAGAATCCGATGCTTCACTACAGGTTTTACTGTATCCTATGGACCTTCTTATTGACGATGAACCACTGAAATTGCATCCGATTTTAATACAAAAGGCACAATGCCGAACTTAAGTACAAGAGGGCTGACACTCTAAGTTTCTATGATGTGGACATCTCCTGTGAGTCCAGTTTTAGATTCCGATGCTTCACTTCAGGTTTTACTGTATCCCCTTGGGACCCTTCTTATTGACGATTGAAACACAGAAATTGCATCCGAATTTAATACAAATGGCATAATGCCGACTTCATTACAAGAGGACTGACACTCTCACATTCTATGATTTGAACCTCTCCTGTGAGTCCAGTTTTAGATTCCGATGCATCACTTCAGGTTTACTGTATCCCTTGGACCTTCTTATTGGCGATGAAACACAGAAATTGCAACCGAATTTAATACAAAAGGCACAATGGGCGACTTAGGTACAAGAGGACTGACACTCTCACTTTCCATGATTTGAACTTCTCCTGTGAGACCAGTTTTTAGATTCCGATGCTTCACTTCAGGTTTACTGTATACCTTGGACCTTCTTATTGACGTTAAAACACAGAAATTGCATCCGAATTTAATACAAAAGGCACAATGGCGACTTAAGTACAAGAGGACTGACACTCTCACTCTCCATGATTTGAACCTCTCCTGTGAGACCAGTTTTTAGATTCCGATGCTACACTTCAGGTTTACTGTATACCTTGCACCTTCTTATTGACGATGAAACACAGAAATTGCATCCGACTTTAATACAAATGACATAATGCCGACTTCATTACAAGAGGACTGACACTCTCACATTCTATGATTTGATCCTCTCCTGTGGGTCCAGTTTTAGATTTTGATGCTTTCCTTAAGGTATACTCTATCCCTTGGGACCTTCTTATTGACAATGAAAACACAGAAAATTGCATCCGAATTTTAATACAAAATGCACAATACCGACTTAAGTACAAGAGGAGTGGACACTCTAACTTTCTATGATTTGATTATCTCCCGTGAGTCCCAGTTTTGCATTCCGATGCTTCACTTCAGGTTTTACTGTATCCCTTGGACCTTCTTATAGACGATGAAAACACAGAAATTGCATCCGAATTTAATACAAAATGGCACAATGCCGTCCTTAAGTACAACAGGACTGACACTCTCACTTTCTATGATTGGAACCTCTCCTGTGAGTCCAGTTTTAGATTCCGATGCTTCACTACGGGTTTACTGTATCCCTTGGACCTTCTTATTGACGATGAAAACACTGAAATTGCATCCGAATTTAATACAAAAGGCACAATGCCGACTTAAGTTACAAGAGGGCCGACACTCTAAGTTTCTATGATTTGGACATCTCCTGTGAGTCCCAGTTTTAGATTCCGATGCTTCACTTCAGGGGTTACTGTATCCCTTGGACCTTCTTATTGACGATGAAACACAGAAAATTGCATCCGAATTTAATACAAATGGCATAATGCCGACTTCTTTGTAAGAGGACTGACACTCTCACATTCTATGATTTGAACCTCTCCTGTGAGTCCAGTTTTTAGATTCCGATGCTTCACTTCAGGTTTACTGTATCCCTTGGGACCTTCTTATTGACGATAAAACACTGAAATTGCATCCGAATTTAATACAAAAGGCACAATGGCGACTTAAGTACAAGAGGGACTGACACTCTTACTCTCCATGATTTTGAACCTCTCCTGTGAGACCAGTTTTTAGATTCCGATGCTTCACTTTCAGGTTTACTGTATACCTTGGATCTTCTTATTGCCGATGAAAGGACAGAAATTGCATCCGAATTTAATTCAAAAGGCACAATGCCGACTTAAGTACAAGAGGGACTGGACATTCTCACTTTCTACGATTTGAAACTACTCCTGTGAGTCCAGTTTTTACATTCCGATGCCTCACTTCAGGTTTACTGTATCCCTTGGACATTCTTATTGACGATGAAACACAGAAATTGCATCCGATTTAATACAAAATTGCACAATGCCGACTTAAGTACAAGAGGACTGACACTCTCACTTTCTATGATTTAAACCTCTCCTGTGAGTCCAGTTTTAGATTCCGATGCTTCACTTCATGTTTTACTGTATACCTTGCACCTTCTTATTGACGATGGAACACAGAAATTGCATCGGAATTAAATTCAAAAAGCCACAATGCCGACTTAAGTACAAGTGGACTGACACTCTAACTTTCTATGATATAAACCTCTCCTGTGAGTCCCAGTTTTAGATTCCGATGCTTCACTTCAGGTTTACTGTATCCCTTGGACCTTCTTATTGACGATGAAACACAGAAAGTGCATCCGAATTTAATACAAAAGGCAACAATGGCGACTTAGGTACAAGAGGACTGACACTCTCACTTTCCATGATTTGAACTTCTCCTGTGAGACCAGTTTTAGATTCCGATGCTTCACTTCAGGTTTACTGTACTGTATACCTTGGATCTTCTTATTGACGATGAAAGACAGAAATTGCATCCGAATTTAATACAAAAAAGCACAATGCCGACTTAAGTACAAGAGGGCTGACACTCTAAGTTTTCTATGATTTGGACATCTCCTGTGAGTCCAGTTTTTACATTCCGATGCTTCACTTCAGGTTTACTGTATCCCTTGGACCTTCTTATTGACGATGAAACACAGAAATTGCATCCGAATTTAATAAAAAAGGCACAATGGACGACTTAAGTACAAAAGGGCTGACACCTCTAAGTTTCTATGATTTGGACATCTCCTGTGAGTCCAGTTTTAGATTCCGATGCTTCACTTCAGGTTTACTGTATCCCTTGGACCTTCTTATTGACGATGAAACACAGATATTGCATCCGAATTTAATACAAATGGCATAATGCCGACTTCATTACAAGAGGGACTGACACTCTCACATTCTATGATTTGAACCTCTCCTGTGAGTCCCAGTTTTAGATTCCGATGCTTTCACTTCAGGTTTTACTGTATCCCTTGGACCTTCTTATTGGCGATGAAACACAGAAATTGCATCCGAATTTTAATACAAAAGGCACAATGGCGACTTAGGTACAAGAGGACTGACACTCTCACTTTCCATGATTTGAAACTTCTCCTGTGAGACCAGTTTTTAGATTCCGATGCTTCACTTCAGGTTTACTGTATACCTTGGACCTTCTTATTGACGTTTGAAACACAGAAAATTGCATCCGAATTTAATGCAAAAAGGCACAACGGCGACTTAAGTACAAGAGGGACTGACACTCTCACTCTCCATGATTTGAACCTCTCCTGTGAGACCAGTTTTTAGATTCCGATGCTACACTTCAGGTTTACTGTATACCTTGCACCTTCTTATTGACGATGAAACACAGAAATTGCATCCGAATTTAATACAAAAGGCACAATACCGACTTAAGTACAAGAGGAGTGACACTCTAACTTTCTATGATTTGAATATCTCCTGTGAGTCCAGTTTTGCATTCCGATGCTTCACTTCAGGTTTACTGTATTCCTTGGGACCTTCTTATAGACGATGAAACACAGAAAATTGCATCCGAAATTTAATACAAAAGGGCACAATGCCGACTTAAGTACAAGAGGGCTGACACTCTAAGTTTCTATGATTTGGGTCATCTCCTGTGAGTCCAGTTTTAGATTCCGATGCTACACTTCAGGTTTACTGTATACCTTGCACCCTTCTTATTGACGATGAAACACAGAAATTGCTTCCGACTTTAATACAAAATGACATAATGCCGACTTCATTGTTTACTGTATACCTTGGACCTTCTTATTGACGATGAAACACAGAAATTGCATCCGAATTTAATACAAAAGGCACAATGGCGACTTAAGTACAAGAGGACTGACACTCTCACTTTCCATGATTTGAACCTCTCCTGTGAGTCCAGTTGTAGATTCCGAAGCTTCACTTCAGGGTTGCTGTATACCTTGCACCTTCTTATTGACGATGAAACACAGAAATTGCATCGGAATAAAATTCAAAAGGCACAATGCCGACTTAAGTACAAGAGGACTGACATTCTCACTTTCTACGATTTGAACTACTCCTGTAAGTCCAGTTTTATATTCCGATGCTTCACTTCAGGTTTACTGTATCCCTTGGACCTTCTTATTGACGATGAAACACAGAAATTGCATCCGAATTTAATACAAATGGCATAATGCCGACTTCATTACAAGAGGACTGACACTCTCACATTCTATGATTTGAACCTCTCCTGTGAGTCCAGTTTTAGATTCCGATGCTTCACTTCAGGTTTACTGTATCCCTTGGACCTTCTTATTGGCGATGAAACACAGAAATTGCAACCGAATTTAATACAAAAGGCACAATGGCGACTTAGGTACAAGAGGACTGACACTCTCACTTTCCATGATTTGAACTTCTCCTGTGAGACCAGTTTTAGATTCCGATGCTTCACTTCAGGTTTACTGTATACCTTGGACCTTCTTATTGACGTTGAAACACAGAAATTGCATCCGAATTTAATACAAAAGGCACAATGGCGACTTAAGTACAAGAGGACTGACACTCTCACTCTCCATGATTTGAACCTCTCCTGTGAGACCAGTTTTAGATTCCGATGCTACACTTCAGGTTTACTGTATATCTTGCACCTTCTTATTGACGATGAAACACAGAAATTGCATCGGAATAAAATTCAAAAGGCACAATGCCGACTTAAGTACAAGAGGACTGACATTCTCACTCTCTACGATTTGAACTACTCCTGTGAGTCCAGTTTTAGATTCCGATGCTTCACTTCAGGGTTACTGTATCCCTTGGACCTTCTTATTGACGATGAAACACTGAAATTGCATCCGAATTTAATACAAAAGGCACAATGCCGACTTAAGTACAAGAGGGCTGACACTCTAAGTTTCTATGATTTGGACATCTCCTGTGAGTCCAGTTTTAGATTCCGATGCTTCACTTCAGGGTTACTGTATCCCTTGGACCTTCTTATTGACGATGAAACACAGAAATTGCATCCGAATTTAATACAAATGGCATAATGCCGACTTCTTTGTAAGAGGACTGACACTCTCACATTCTATGATTTGAACCTCTCCTGTGAGTCCAGTTTTAGATTCCGATGCTTCACTTCAGGTTTACTGTACCCCTTGGACCTTCTTATTGACGATAAAACACTGAAATTGCATCCGAATTTAATACAAAAGGCACAATGGCGACTTAAAGACAAGAGGACTGACACTCTCACTCTCCATGATTTGAACCTCTCCTGTGAGACCAGTTTTAGATTCCGATGCTACACTTCAGGTTTACTGTATACCTTGCACCTTCTTATTGACGATGAAACACAGAAATTGCATCTGACTTTAATAGAAATGACATAATGCCGACTTCATTACAAGAGGACTGACACTCTCACATTCAATGATTTGATTCTCTCCTGTGGGTCCAGTTTTAGATTCTGATGCTTTCCTTAAGGTATACTCTATCCCTTGGACCTTCTTATTGACAATGAAACACAGAAATTGCATCCGAATTTAATACAAAAGGCACAATACCGACTTAAGTACAAGAGGAGTGACACTCTAACTTTCTATGATTTGAATATCTCCTGTGAGTCCAGTTTTGCATTCCGATGCTTCACTTCAGGTTCACTGTATCCCTTGGACCTTCTTATAGACGATGAAACACAAAATTGCATCCGAATTTAATACGAATGGCACAATGCCGTCTTAAGTACAACAGGACTGACACTCTCACTTTCTATGATTTGAACCTCTCCTGTGAGTCCAGTTTTAGATTCCGATGCTTCACTACAGGTTTACTCTATCCCTTGGACCTTCTTATTGACGATGAAACACTGAAATTGCATCCGAATTTAATACAAAAGGCACAATGCCGACTTAAGTACAAGAGGGCTGACACTCTAAGTTTCTATGATTTGGACATCTCCTGTGAGTCCAGTTTTAGATTCCGATGCTTCACTTCAGGTTTACTGTATCCCTTGGACCTTCTTATTGACGATGAAACACAGATATTGCATCCGAATTTAATACAAATGGCATAATGCCGACTTCATTACAAGAGGACTGACACTCTCACATTCTATGATTTGAACCTCTCCTGTGAGTCCAGTTTTAGATTCCGATGCTTCACTTCAGGTTTACTGTATCCCTTGGACCTTCTTATTGGCGATGAAACACAGAAATTGCATCCGAATTTAATACAAAAGGCACAATGGCGACTTAGGTACAAGAGGACTGACACTCTCACTTTCCATGATTTGAACTTCTCCTGTGAGACCAGTTTTAGATTCCGATGCTTCACTTCAGGTTTACTGTATACCTTGGACCTTCTTATTGACGTTGAAACACAGAAATTGCATCCGAATTTAATGCAAAAGGCACAATGGCGACTTAAGTACAAGAGGACTGACACTCTCACTCTCCATGATTTGAACCTCTCCTGTGAGACCAGTTTTAGATTCCGATGCTACACTTCAGGTTTACTGTATACCTTGCACCTTCTTATTGACGATGAAACACAGAAATTGCATCCGACTTTAATACAAATGACATAATGCCGACTTCATTACAAGAGGACTGACACTCTCACATTCTATGATTTGATCCTCTCCTGTGGGTCCAGTTTTATATTCTGATGCTTTCCTTAAGGTATACTCTATCCCTTGGACCTTCTTATTGACAATGAAACACAGAAATTGCATCCGAATTTAATACAAAAGGCACAATACCGACTTAAGTACAAGAGGAGTGACACTCTAACTTTCTATGATTTGAATATCTCCTGTGAGTCCAGTTATGCATTCCGATGCTTCACTTCAGGTTTACTGTATCCCTTGGACCTTCTTATAGACGATGAAACACAGAAATTGCATCCGAATTTAATACAAAAGGCACAATGCCGACTTAAGTACAAGAGGGCTGACACTCTAAGTTTCTATGATTTGGACATCTCCTGTGAGTCCAGTTTTAGATTCCGATGCTACACTTCAGGTTTACTGTATACCTTGCACCTTCTTATTGACGATGAAACACAGAAATTGCATCCGACTTTAATACAAATGACATAATGCCGACTTCATTACAAGAGGACTGACACTCTCACATTCTATGATTTGAGCCTCTCCTGTGAGTCCAGTTTTAGATTCCGATGCTTCACTTCAGGTTTACTGTATACCTTGGACCTTCTTATTGACGATGAAACACAGACATTCCATCCGAATTTAATACAAAAGGCACAATGGTGACTTAAGTACAAGAGGACTGACACTCTCACTTTCCATTATTTGAACCTCTCCCTGTGAGTCCAGTTGTAGATACCGAAGCCTTCACTTCAGGTTTGCTGTATACCTTGCACCTTCTTATTGACGATGAAACACAGAAATTGCATCGGAATAAAATTCAAAAGGCACAATGCCGACTTAAGTACAAAGAGGACTGACATTCTCACTTTCTACGATTTGAACTACTCCTGTAAGTCCAGTTTTACATTCCGATGCCTCACTTCAGGTTTACTGTATCCCTTGGACCTTTTTATTGACGATGAAACACAGAAATTGCATCCGATTTAATGCAAATTGCACAATGCCGACTTAAGTACAAGAGGACTGACACTCTCACTTTCTATGATTTAAACCTCTCCTGTGAGTCCAGTTTTAGATTCCGATGCTTCACTTCAGGTTTACTGTATACCTTGCACCTTCTTATTGACGATGAAACACAGAAATTGCATCCGACTTTAATACAAATGGCATAATGCCGACTTTATTACAAGAGGACTGACACTCTCACCTTATATAATTTGAACCTCTCCTGTGAGTCAGTTTTGGATTCCGATGCTTCACTTCAGGTTTTCTGTATCCCTTGGATCTTCTTAATGACGATGAAACACAGAAATTGCAGCCGAATTTAATACAAATGGCACAATGCCGACTTAAGTACAAGAGGACTGACACCCTCACTTTCTATGATTTGAACCGCTCCTGTGAGTCCAGTTTTAGATTCGATGCTTCACTTCAGGTTTACTGTATCCCTTGGACCTTTTTATTGACATATGAAACAGAGAAATTGACATCCGAATTTAATACAAATGGCATAATGCCGACTTCATTACAAGTGGACTGACACTCTCACATTCTATGATTTGAACCTCCCCTGTGAGTCCAGTTTTAGATTCCGATGCTTCACTTCAGGTTTACTGTATCCCTTGGACCCTCTTATTGACGATTAAACACAGAAATTGCATCCGAATTTAATACAAAAGGCACAATGGCGACTTAGGTACAAGAGGACTGACACTCTCACTTTCCATGATTTGAACTTCGCCTGTGAGACTAGTTTTAGATTCCAATGCTTCACTTCATGTTTACTGTATACCTTGGACCTTCTTATTGACGATGAAACACAGAATTTGCATCCGAATTTAATACAAAAGGCACAATGGCGACTTAAGTACAAGAGGACTGACACTCTCACTTTCCATGATTTGAACCTCTCCTGTGAGTCCAGTTGTAGATTCCGAAGCTTCACTTCAGGTTTACTGTATACCTTGCACCTTCTTATTGACGATGAAACACAGAAATTGCATCGGAATAAAATTCAAAAGGCACAATGCCGACTTAAGTACAAGAGGACTGACATTCTCACTTTCTATGTTTCGAACCACTCCTGTGAGTCCAGTTTTACATTCCAATGCTTCATTTCAGGTTTACTGTATCCCTTGGACCTTCTTATTGACGATGAAACACAGAAATAGAATCCGAAGTATATACAAATGGCATAATGCCGACTTAATTACAAGAGGACTGACACTCTCAGTTTCTATAACTTGAACCTCTCCTGTGAGTCTAGTTTTAGATTCCGATGCTTCACTACAGGTTTACTGTATTCCTTGGACCTTCTTATTGACGATGAAACACAGAAATTGCATCTGATTTAATATAAATTGCACAATGCCGACTTAAGTACAAGAGGACTGACACTCTCACTTTCTATGATTTGAACCTCTCCTGTGAGTCCAGTTTTTGATTCCGATGCTTCACTTCATGTTTACTGTGTACCTTGCACCTTCTTATTGACAATGGGAACACAGAAATTGCATCGGAATTAAATTCAAAAGGCACAATGCCGACTTAAGTACAAGAGGACTGACACTCTAACTTTCCATGATATGAACCTCTCCTGTGACTCCAGTTTTAGATTCCGATGCTTCACTAAAGGTTTACTGTATTCCTTGGACATTCTTATTGACGATGAAACACAGAAATTGCATCCGATTTAATACAAATTGCACAATGCCGACTTAAGTAGAAGAGGACTGACACTCCCACTTTCTATGATTTGAACCTCTCCTGTGAGTCCAGTTTTAGATTCCGGTGCTTCACTTCATGTTTAGTGTGTACCTTGCACCATCTTATTGACGATGGAACACAGAAATTGCATCGGAATTAAATTCAAAAGGCATAATGCCGACTTAAGTACAAGAGGACTGACACTCTCACTCTCCATGATTTGAACCTCTCCTGTGAGACCAGTTTTAGATTCCGATGCTACACTTCAGGTTTACTGTATACCTTGGACATTCTTATTGACGATGAAACACAGAAATTGCATCCGATTTAATACAAAAGGCACAAATGGCGACTTAAGTACAAGAGGACTGACACTCTCACTTTCCATGATTTGAACCTCTCCTGTGAGTCCAGTTGTAGATTCCGAAGCTTCACTTCAGGTTTACTGTATACCTTGCACCTTCTTATTGACGATGAAACACAGAAATTGCATCCGAATTTAATACAAAAGGCACAATGCCGACTTACGTACAAGAGGACTGACACTCTCACTTTCCATGATTTGAACCTCTCCTGTGAGTCCAATTTTAAATTCCGAAGCTTCACTTCAGGTTTACTGTATACCTTGCACCTTCTTATTAACGATGAAACACAGAAATTGCATCGGAATTAAATTCAAAAGGTACAATGCCGACTTAAGTACAAGAGGACTGACACTCTCACTTTCTATGATTTGAACCTCTCCTGTGAGTCCAGTTTTAGATTCCGATGCTTCACTTCATGTTTACTGTATACCTTGGACCTTCTTATTGACGATGAAACACAGAATTTGCATCCGAATTTAATACAAAAGGCACAATGGCGACTTAAGTACAAGAGGACTGACACTCTCACATTCCATGATTTGAACCTCTCCTGTGAGTCCAGTTGTAGATTCCGAAGCTTCACTTCAGGTTTACTGTATACCTTGCACCTTCTTATTGACGATGAAACACAGAAATTGCATCGGAATAAAATTCAAAAGGCACAATGCCGACTTAAGTGCAAGAGGACTGACATTCTCACTTTCTATGATTTGAACCACTCCTGTGAGTCCAGTTTTACATTCCGATGCTTCATTTCAGGTTTACTGTATCCCTTGGACCTTCTTATTGACGATGAAACACAGAAATTGAATCCGAAGTATATACAAATGGCATAATGCCGACTTAATTACAAGAGGACTGACACTCTCAGTTTCTATAACTTGAACCTCTCCTGTGAGTCCAGTTTTAGATTCCGATGCTTCACTACAGGTTTACTGTATTCCTTGGACCTTCTTATTGACGATGAAACACAGAAATTGCATCCGATTTGATATAAATTGCACAATGCCGACTTAAGTACAAGAGGACTGACACTCTCATTTTCTATGATTTGAACCTCTCCTGTGAGTCCAGTTTTAGATTCCGATGCTTCACTTCAGGTTTACTGTATCCCTTGGACCTTCTTATTGGCGATGAAACACAGAAATTGCATCCGAATTTAATACAAATGGCATAATGCCGACTTCATTACAAGAGGACTGACACTCTCACATTCTATGATTTGAACCTCTGCTGTGAGTCCAGTTTTAGATTCCGATGCCTCACTTCAGGTTTACTGTATCCCTTGGACCTTCTTATTGGCGATGAAACACAGAAATTGCAACCGAATTTAATACAAAAGCACAATGGCGACTTAGGTACAAGAGGACTGACACTCTCACTTTCCATGATTTGAACTTCTCCCGTGAGACCAGTTTTAGATTCCGATGCTTCACTTCAGGTTTACTGTATACCTTGGACCTTCTTATTGACGTTGAAACACAGAAATTGCATCCGAATTTAATACAAAAGGCACAATGGCGACTTAAGTACAAGAGGACTGACACTCTCACTTTCCATGATTTGAACCTCTCCTGTGAGTCCAGTTGTAGATTCCGAAGCTTCACTTCTGGTTTACTGTATACCTTGCACCTTCTTATTAACGATGAAACACAGAAATTGCATCGGAATTAAATTCAAAAGGTACAATGCCGACTTAAGTACAAGAGGACTGACACTCTCACTTTCTATGATTTGAACCTCTCGTGTGAGTCCAGTTTTAGATTCCGATGCTTCACTTCATGTTTACTGTATACCTTGGACCTTCTTATTGACGATGAAACACAGAATTTGCATCCGAATTTAATACAAAAGGCACAATGGCGACTTAAGTACAAGAGGACTGACATTCTCACTTTCCATGATTTGAACCTCTCCTGTGAGTCCAGTTGTAGATTCCGAAGCTTCACTTCAGGTTTACTGTATACCTTGCACCTTCTTATTGACGATGAAACACAGAAATTGCATCGGAATAAAATTCAAAAGGCACAATGCCGACTTAAGTACAAGAGGACTGACATTCTCACTTTCTATGTTTCGAACCACTCCTGTGAGTCCAGTTTTACATTCCAATGCTTCATTTCAGGTTTACTGTATCCCTTGGACCTTCTTATTGACGATGAAACACAGAAATAGAATCCGAAGTATATACAAATGGCATAATGCCGACTTAATTACAAGAGGACTGACACTCTCAGTCTCTATAACTTGAACCTCTCCTGTGAGTCCAGTTTTAGATTCCGATGCTTCATTACAGGTTTACTGTATTCCTTGGACCTTCTTATTGACGATGAAACACAGAAATTGCATCTGATTTAATATAAATTGCACAATGCCGACTTAAGTACAAGAGGACTGACACTCTCACTTTCTATGATTTGAACCTCTCCTGTGAGTCCAGTTTTTGATTCCGATGCTTCACTTCATGTTTACTGTGTACCTCGCACCTTCTTATTGACAATGGAACACAGAAATTGCATCGGAATTAAATTCAAAAGGCACAATGCCGACTTAAGTACAAGAGGACTGACACTCTAACTTTCCATGATATGAACCTCTCCTGTGAGTCCAGTTTTAGATTCCGATGCTTCACTAATGGTTTACTGTATTCCTTGGACATTCTTATTGACGATGAAACACAGAAATTGCATCCGATTTAATACAAATTGCACAATGCCGACTTAAGTAGAAGAGGACTGACACTCCCACTTTCTATGATTTGAACCTCTCCTGTGAGTCCAGTTTTAGATTCCGATGCTTCACTTCATGTTTACTGTGTACCTTGCACCATCTTATTGACGATGGAACACAGAAATTGCATCGGAATTAAATTCAAAAGGCATAATGCCGACTTAAGTACAAGAGGACTGACACTCTCACTCTCCATGATTTGAACCTCTCCTGTGAGACCAGTTTTAGATTCCGATGCTACACTTCAGGTTTACTGTATACCTTGGACATTCTTATTGACGATGAAACACAGAAATTGCATCCGATTTAATACAAAAGGCACAATGGCGACTTAAGTACAAGAGGACTGACACTCTCACTTTCCATGATTTGAACCTCTCCTGTGAGTCCAGTTGTAGATTCCGAAGCTTCACTTCAGGTTTACTGTATACCTTGCACCTTCTTATTGACGATGAAACACAGAAATTGCATCCGAATTTAATACAAAAGGCACAATGCCGACTTACGTACAAGAGGACTGACACTCTCACTTTCCATGATTTGAACCTCTCCTGTGAGTCCAATTTTAAATTCCGAAGCTTCACTTCAGGTTTACTGTATACCTTGCACCTTCTTATTAACGATGAAACACAGAAATTGCATCGGAATTAAATTCAAAAGGTACAATGCCGACTTAAGTACAAGAGGACTGACACTCTCACTTTCTATGATTTGAACCTCTCCTGTGAGTCCAGTTTTAGATTCCGATGCTTCACTTCATGTTTACTGTATACCTTGGACCTTCTTATTGACGATGAAACACAGAATTTGCATCCGAATTTAATACAAAAGGCACTATGGCGACTTAAGTACAAGAGGACTGACAATCTCACATTCCATGATTTGAACCTCTCCTGTGAGTCCAGTTGTAGATTCCGAAGCTTCACTTCAGGTTTACTGTATACCTTGCACCTTCTTATTGACGATGAAACACAGAAATTGCATCGGAATAAAATTCAAAAGGCACAATGCCGACTTAAGTGCAAGAGGACTGACATTCTCACTTTCTATGATTTGAACCACTCCTGTGAGTCCAGTTTTACATTCCGATGCTTCATTTCAGGTTTACTGCATCCCTTGGACCTTCTTATTGACGATGAAACACAGAAATTGAATCCGAAGTATATACAAATGGCATAATGCCGACTTAATTACAAGAGGACTGACACTCTCAGTTTCTATAACTTGAACCTCTCCTGTGAGTCCAGTTTTAGATTCCGATGCTTCACTACAGGTTTACTGTATTCCTTGGACCTTCTTATTGACGATGAAACACAGAAATTGCATCCGATTTAATATAAATTGCACAATGCCGACTTAAGTACAAGAGGACTGACACTCTCACTTTCTATGATTTGAACCTCTCCTGTGAGTCCAGTTTTAGATTCCGATGCTTCACTTCAGGTTTACTGTATCCCTTGGACCTTCTTATTGGCGATGAAACACAGAAATTGCATCCGAATTTAATACAAATGGCATAATGCCGACTTCATTACAAGAGGACTGACACTCTCACATTCTATGATTTGAACCTGTGCTGTGAGTCCAGTTTTAGATTCCGATGCTTCACTTCAGGTTTACTGTATCCCTTGGACCTTCTTATTGGCGATGAAACACAGAAATTGCAACCGAATTTAATACAAAAGCACAATGGCGACTTAGGTACAAGAGGACTGACACTCTCACTTTCCATGATTTGAACTTCTCCTGTGAGACCAGTTTTAGATTCCGATGCTTCACTTCAGGTTTACTGTATACCTTGGACCTTCTTATTGACGTTGAAACACAGAAATTGCATCCGAATTTAATACAAAAGGCACAATGGCGACTTAAGTACAAGAGGACTGACACTCTCACTTTCCATGATTTGAACCTCTCCTGTGAGTCCAGTTGTAGATTCCGAAGCTTCACTTCTGGTTTACTGTATACCTTGCACCTTCTTATTGACGATAAAACACAGAAATTGCATCGGAATAAAATTCAAAAGGCACAATGCCGACTTAAATACAAGAGGACTGACATTCTCACTTTCTACGATTTGAACCACTCCTGTGAGTCCAGTTTTACATTCCGATATTCACTTCAGGTTTACTTTATCCCTTGGACCTTCTTATTGACGATGAAACACAGGAATTGAATCCGAAGTATATACAAATGGCATAATGCCGACTTAGTTACAAGAGGACTGACACTCTCAGTTTCTATAACATGAACCTCTCCTGTGAGTCCAGTTTTATATTCCGATGCTTCACTACAGGTTTACTGTATTCCTTGGACCTTCTTATTGACAATGAAACACAGAAATTGCATCCGAATTTAATACAAAAGGCACAATGGCGACTTAAGTACAAGAGGACTGACACTCTCACTCTCCTTGATTTGAACCTCTCCTGTGAGACCAGTTTTAGATTCCGATTCTTCACTTCATGTTTACTGTATACCTTGCACCTTCTTATTGACGATGGAACACAGAAATTGCATCGGAATTAAATTCTAAAGGCACAATGCCGAATTAAGTACTAGAGGACTGACACTCTAACTTTCTATGATGTAAACCTCTCCTGTGAGTCCAGTTTTAGATTCCGATGCTTCACTTCAGGTTTACTGTATCCCTTGGACCTTCTTATTGACGATGAAACACAGAAAGTGCATCCGAATTTAATACAAAAGGCACAATGGCGACTTAGGTACAAGAGGACTGACACTCTCACTTTCCATGATTTGAACTTCTCCTGTGAGACCAGTTTTAGATTCCGATGCTTAACTTCAGGTTTACTGTATACCTTGGATCTTCTTATTGACGATGAAAAACAGAAATTGCATCCGAATTTAATACCAAAGGCACAATGCCGACTTAAGTACAAGAGGGCTGACACTCAAAGTTTCTATGATTTGGACATCTCCTGTGAGTCCAGTTTTATATTCCGATGCTTCACTTCAGGTTTACTGTATCCCTTGGACCTTCTTATTGACGATGAAACACAGAAATTGCATCCGAATTTAATACAAAAGGCACAATGGCGTCTTAAGTACAAGAGGACTGACACTCTCACTCTCATTGATTTAAACCTCTCCTGTGAGACCAGTTTTAGATTCCGATGCTACACTTCAGGTTTACTGTATACCTTGCACCTTCTTATTGACGATGAAACACAGAAATTGCATCCGACTTTAATACAAATGACATAATGCCGACTTCATTACAAGAGGACTGACACTCTCACATTCTATTATTTGATCCTCTCCTGTGGGTCCAGTTTTAGATTCTGATGCTTTCCATAAGGTATACTCTATCCCTTGGACCTTCTTATTGACAATGAAACACAGTAATTGCATCCGAATGTAATACAAAAGGCACAATACCGACTTAAGTACAAGAGGAGTGACACTCTAACTTTCTATGATTTGAATATCTCCTGTGAGTCCAGTTTTGCATTCCGATGCTTCACTTCAGGTTTACTGTATCCCTTGGACCTTCTTATAGACGATGAAACACAGAAATTGCATCCGAATTTAATACAAATGGCACAATGCCGTCTTAAGTACAACAGGACTGACACTCTCACTTTCTATGATTTGAACCTCTCCTGTGAGTCCCGTTTTAGATTCCGATGCTTCACTACAGGTTTACTGTATCTCTTGGACCTTCTTATTGACGATGAACCACTGAAATTGCATCCGAATTTAATACAAAAGGCACAATGCCGACTTAAGTACAAGACGGCTGACACTCTAAGTTTCTATGATTTGGACATCTCCTGTGAGTCCAGTTTTAGATTCCGATGCTTCACTTCAGGTTTACTGTATCCCTTGGACCTTCTTATTGACGATGAAACACAGAAATTGCATCCGAATTTAATAAAAATTGCATAATGCCGACTTCATTACAAGAGGACTGACACTCTCACATTCTATGATTTGAACCTCTCCTGTGAGTCCAGTTTTAGATTCCGATGCTTCACTTCAGGTTTACTGTATCCCTTGGACCTTCTTATTGGCGATGAAACACAGAAATTGCAACCGAATTTAATACAAAAGGCACAATGGCGACTTAGGTACAAGAGGACTGACACTCTCACTTTCCATGATTTGAACTTCTCCTGTGAGACCAGTTTTAGATTCCGATGCTTCACTTCAGGTTTACTGTATACCTTGGACCTTCTTATTGACGTTGAATCACAGAAATTGCATCCGAATTTAATACAAAAGGCACAATGGCGACTTAAGTACAAGAGGACTGACACTCTCACTCTCCGTGATTTGAACCTCTCCTGTGAGACCAGTTTTAGATTCCGATGCTACACTTCAGGTTTACTGTATACCTTGCACCTTCTTATTGACGATGAAACACAGAAATTGCATCCGACTTTAATACAAATGACATAATGCCGACATCATTACAAGAGGACTGACACTCTCACATTCTATGATTTGATCCTCTCCTGTGGGTCCAGTTTTAGATTTTGATGCTTTCCTTAAGGTATACTCTATCCCTTGGACCTTCTTATTGACAATGAAACACAGAAATTGCATCCGAATTTAATACAAAAGGCACAATACCGACTTAAGTACAAGAGGAGTGACACTCTAACTTTCTATGATTGGATTATCTCCTGTGAGTCCAGTTTTGCATTCCGATGCTTCACTTCAGGTTTACTGTATCCCTTGGACCTTCTTATAGACGATGAAACACAGAAATTGCATCTGAATTTAATACAAATATCACAATGCCGTCTTAAGTACAACAGGACTGACACTCTCACTTTCTATGATTGGAACCTCTCCTGTGAGTCCAGTTTTAGATTCCGATGCTTCACTACGGGTTTACTGTATCCCTTGGACCTTCTTATTGACGATGAAACACTGAAATTGCATCCGAATTTAATACAAAACGCACAATGCCGACTTAAGTACAAGAGGGCTGACACTCTAAGTTTCTATGATTTGGACATCTCCTGTGAGTCCAGTTTTAGATTCCGATGCTTCACTTCAAGTTTACTGTATCCCTTGGACCTTCTTATTGACGATGAAACACAGATATTGCATCCGAATTTAATACAAATGGCATAATGCCGACTTCATTACAAGAGGACTGACACTCTCACATTCTATGATTTGAACCTCTCCTGTGAGTCCAGTTTTAGATTCCGATGCTTCACTTCAGGTTTACTGTATCCCTTGGACCTTCTTATTGGCGATGAAACACAGAAATTGCATCCGAATTTAATACAAAAGGCACAATGGCGACTTAGGTACAAGAGGACTGACACTCTCACTTTCCATGATTTGAACTTCTCCTGTGAGACCAGTTTTAGATTCCGATGCTTCACTTCAGGTTTACTGTATACCTTGGACCTTCTTATTGACGTTGAAACACAGAAATTGCATCCGAATTTAATGCAAAAGGCACAATGGCGACTTAAGTACAAGAGGACTGACACTCTCACTCTCCATGATTTGAACCTCTCCTGTGAGACCAGTTTTAGATTCCGATGCTACACTTCAGGTTTACTGTATACCTTGCACCTTCTTATTGACGATGAAGCACAGAAATTGCTTCCGACTTTAATACAAATGACATAATGCCGACTTCATTACAAGAGGACTGTCACTCTCACATTCTATGATTTGAGCCTCTCCTGTGAGTCCAGTTTTAGATTCCGATGCTTCACTTCAGGTTTACTGTATACCTTGGACCTTGTTATTGACGATGAAACACAGAAATTGCATCCGAATTTAATACAAAAGGCACAATGGCGACTTAAGTACAAGAGGACTGACACTCTCACTTTCCATGATTTGAATCTCTCCTGTGAGTCCAGTTGTAGATTCCGAAGCTTCACTTCAGGGTTGCTGTATACCTTGCACCTTCTTATTGACGATGAAACACAGAAATTGCATCGGAATAAAATTCAAAAGGCACAATGCCGACTTAAGTACAAGAGGACTGACATTCTCACTTTCTACGATTTGAACTACTCCTGTAAGTCCAGTTTTACATTCCGATGCTTCACTTAAGGTTTACTGTATCCCTTGGACCTTCTTATTGACGATGAAACACAGAAATTGCATCCGAATTTAATACAAATGGCATAATGCCGACTTCATTACAAGAGGACTGACACTCTCACATTCTATGATTTGAACCTTTCCTGTGAGTCCAGTTCTAGATTCCGATGCTACACTTCAGGTTTACTGTATACCTTGCACCTTCTTATTGACGATGAAACACAGAAATTGCATCGGAATAAAATTCAAAAGGCACAATGCCGACTTAAGTACAAGAGGACTGACATTCTCACTTTCTACGATTTGAACTACTCCTGTGAGTCCAGTTTTAGATTCCGATGCTTCACTTCAGGGTTACTGTATCCCTTGGACCTTCTTATTGACGATGAAAGACTGAAATTGCATCCGAATTTAATACAAAAGGCACAATGCCGACTTAAGTACAAGAGGGCTGACACTCTAAGTTTCTATGATTTGGACATCTCCTGTGAGTCCAGTTTTAGATTCCGATGCTTCACTTCAGGGTTACTGTATCCCTTGGACCTTCTTATTGACGATGAAACACAGAAATTGCATCCGAATTTAATACAAATGGCATAATGCCGACTTCTTTGTAAGAGGACTGACACTCTCACATTCTATGATTTGAACCTCTCCTGTGAGTCCAGTTTTAAATTCCGATGCTTCCCTTCAGGTTTACTGTACCCCTTGGACCTTCTTATTGACGATAAAACACTGAAATTGCATCCGAATTTAATACAAAAGGCACAATGGCGACTTAAGTACAAGAGGATTGACACTCTCACTCTCCATGATTTGAACCTCTCCTGTGAGACCAGTTTTAGATTCCGATGCTTCACTTCAGGTTTACTGTATACCTTGGATCTTCTTATTGTCGAAGAAACACAGAAATTGCATCCGAATTTAATTCAAAAGGCACAATGCCGACTTAAGTACAAGAGGACTGACATTCTCACTTTCTACGATTTGAACTACTCCTGTGAGTCCAGTTTTACATTCCGATGCCTCACTTCAGGTTTACTGTATCCCTTGGACATTCTTATTGACGATGAAACACAGAAATTGCATCCGATTTAATACAAATTGCACAATGCCGACTTAAGTACAAGAGGACTGACACTCTCACTTTCTATGATTTAAACCTCTCCTGTGAGTCCAGTTTTAGATTCCGATGCTTCACTTCATGTTTACTGTATACCTTGCACCTTCTTATTGACGATGGAACACAGAAATTGCATCGGAATTAAATTCAAAAGGCACAATGCCGACTTAAGTACAAGTGGACTGACACTCTAACTTTCTATGATATAAACCTCTCCTGTTAGTCCAGTTTTAGATTCCGATGCTTCACTTCAGGTTTACTGTATCCCTTGGACCTTCTTATTGACGATGAAACACAGAAAGTGCATCCGAATTTAATACAAAAGGCACAATGGCGACTTAGGTACAAGAGGACTGACACTCTCACTTTCCATGATTTGAACTTCTCCTGTGAGACCAGTTTTAGATTCCGATGCTTAACTTCAGGTTTACTGTATACCTTGGATCTTCTTATTGACGATGAAAAACAGAAATTGCATCCGAATTTAATACCAAAGGCACAATGCCGACTTAAGTACAAGAGGGCTGACACTCAAAGTTTCTATGATTTGGACATCTCCTGTGAGTCCAGTTTTATATTCCGATGCTTCACTTCAGGTTTACTGTATCCCTTGGACCTTCTTATTGACGATGAAACACAGAAATTGCATCCGAATTTAATACAAAAGGCACAATGGCGTCTTAAGTACAAGAGGACTGACACTCTCACTCTCCTTGATTTGAACCTCTCCAGTGAGACCAGTTTTAGATTCCGATGCTACACTTCAGGTTTACTGTATACCTTGCACCTTCTTATTGACGATGAAACACAGAAATTGCATCCGACTTTAATACAAATGACATAATGCCGACTTCATTACAAGAGGACTGACACTCTCACATTCTATTATTTGATCCTCTCCTGTGGGTCCAGTTTTAGATTCTGATGCTTTCCATAAGGTATACTCTATCCCTTCGACCTTCTTATTGACAATGAAACACAGTAATTGCATCCGAATTTAATACAAAAGGCACAATACCGACTTAAGTACAAGAGGAGTGACACTCTAACTTTCTATGATTTGAATATCTCCTGTGAGTCCAGTTTTGCATTCCGATGCTTCACTTCAGGTTTACTGTATCCCTTGGACCTTCTTATAGACGATGAAACACAGAAATTGCATCCGAATTTAATACAAATGGCACAATGCCGTCTTAAGTACAACAGGACTGACACTCTCACTTTCTATGATTTGAACCTCTCCTGTGAGTCCAGTTTTAGATTCCGATGCTTCACAACAGGTTTACTGTATCCCTTGGACCTTCTTATTGACGATGAACCACTGAAATTGCATCCGATTTTAATACAAAAGGCACAATGCCGACTTAAGTACAAGACGGCTGACACTCTAAGTTTCTATGATTTGGACATCTCCTGTGAGTCCAGTTTTAGATTCCGATGCTTCACTTCAGGTTTACTGTATCCCTTGGACCTTCATATTGACGATGAAACACAGAAATTGCATCCGAATTTAATACAAATGGCATAATGCCGACTTCATTACAAGAGGACTGACACTCTCACATTCTATGATTTGAACCTCTCCTGTGAGTCCAGTTTTAGATTCCGATGCTTCACTTCAGGTTTACTGTATCCCTTGGACCTTCTTATTGGCGATGAAACACAGAAATTGCAACCGAATTTAATACAAAAGGCACAATGGCGACTTAGGTACAAGAGGACTGACACTCTCACTTTCCATGCTTTGAACTTCTCCTGTGAGACCAGTTTTAGATTCCGATGCTTCACTTCAGGTTTAGTGTATACCTTGGACCTTCTTATTGACGTTGAAACACAGAAATTGCATCCGAATTTAATACAAAAGGCACAATGGCGACTTAAGTACAAGAGGACTGACACTCACACTCTCCATGATTTGAACCTCTCCTGTGAGACCAGTTTTAGATTCCGATGCTACACTTCAGGTTTACTGTATACCTTGCACCTTCTTATTGACGATGAAACACAGAAATTGCATCCGACTTTAATACAAATGACATAATGCCGACATCATTACAAGAGGACTGACACTCTTACATTCTATGATTTGATCCTCTCCTGTGGGTCCAGTTTTAGATTTTGATGCTTTCCTTAAGGTATACTCTATCCCTTGGACCTTCTTATTGACAATGAAACACAGAAATTGCATCCGAATTTAATACAAAAGGCACAATACCGACTTAAGTACAAGAGGAGTGACACTCTAACTTTCTATGATTTGATTATCTCCTGTGAGTCCAGTTTTGCATTCCGATGCTTCACTTCAGGTTTACTGTATCCCTTGGACCTTCTTATAGATGATGAAACACAGAAATTGCATCCGAATTTAATACAAATGGCACAATGCCGTCTTAAGTACAACAGGACTGACACTCTCACTTTCTATGATTGGAACCTCTCCTGTGAGTCCAGTTTTAGATTCCGATGCTTCACTACGGGTTTACTGTATCCCTTGGACCTTCTTATTGACGATGAAACACTGAAATTGCATCCGAATTTAATACAAAAGGCACAATGCCGACTTAAGTACAAGAGGGCTGACACTCTAAGTTTCTATGATTTGGACATCTCCTGTGAGTCCAGTTTTAGATTCCGATGCTTCACTTCAGGTTTACTGTATCCCTTGGACCTTCTTATTGACGATGAAACACAGATATTGCATCCGAATTTAATACAAATGGCATAATGCCGACTTCATTACAAGAGGACTGACACTCTCACATTCTATGATTTGAACCTCTCCTGTGAGTCCAGTTTTAGATTCCGATGCTTCACTTCAGGTTTACTGTCTCCCTTGGACCTTCTTATTGGCGATGAAACACAGAAATTGCATCCGAATTTAATACAAAAGGCACAATGGCGACTTAGGTACAAGAGGACTGACACTCTCACTTTCCATGATTTGAACTTCTCCTGTGAGACCAGTTTTAGATTCCGATGCTTCACTTCAGGTTTACTGTATACCTTGGACCTTCTTATTGACGTTGAAACACAGAAATTGCATCCGAATTTAATGCAAAAGGCACAATGGCGACTTAAGTACAAGAGGACTGACACTCTCACTCTCCATGATTTGAACCTCTCCTGTGAGACCAGTTTTAGATTCCGATGCTACACTTCAGGTTTACTGTATACCTTGCACCTTCTTATTGACGATGAAACACAGAAATTGCTTCCGACTTTAATACAAATGTCATAATGCCGACTTCATTACAAGAGGACTGACACTCTCACATTCTATGATTTGAGCCTCTCCTGTGAGTCCAGTTTTAGATTCCGATGCTTCACTTCAGGTTTACTGAATACCTTGGACCTTCTTATTGACGATGAAACACAGAAATTGCATCCGAATTTAATACAAAAGGCACAATGGCGACTTAAGTACAAGAGGACTGACACTCTCACTTTCCATGATTTGAACCTCTCCTGTGAGTCCAGTTGTAGATTCCGAAGCTTCACTTCAGGGTTGCTGTATACCTTGCACCTTCTTATTGACGATGAAACACAGAAATTGCATCGGAATAAAATTCAAAAGGCACAATGCCGACTTAAGTACAAGAGGACTGACATTCTCACTTTCTACGATTTGAACTACTCCTGTAAGTCCAGTTTTACATTCCGATGCTTCACTTCAGGTTTACTGTATCCCTTGGACCTTCTTATTGACGATGAAACACAGAAATTGCATCCGAATTTAATACAAATGGCATAATGCCGACTTCATTACAAGAGGACTGACACTCTCACATTCTATGATTTGAACCTCTCCTGTGTGTCCAGTTTTAGATTCCGATGCTTCACTTCAGGTTTACTGTATCCCTTGGACCTTCTTATTGGCGATGAAACACAGAAATTGCAACCGAATTTAATACAAAAGGCACAATGGCGAGTTAGGTACAAGAGGACTGACACTCTCACTTTCCATGATTTGAACTTCTCCTGTGAGACCAGTTTTAGATTCCGATGCTTCACTTCAGGTTTACTGTATATCTTGGACCTTCTTATTGACGTTGAAACACAGAAATTGCATCCGAATTTAATACAAAAGGCACAATGGCGACTTAAGTACAAGAGGACTGACACTCTCACTCTCCATGATTTGAACCTCTCCTGTGAGACCAGTTTTAGATTCCGATGCTACACTTCAGGTTTACTGTATACCTTGCACCTTCTTATTGACGATGAAACACAGAAATTGCATCGGAATAAAATTCAAAAGGCACAATGCCGACTTAAGTACAAGAGGACTGACATTCTCACTTTCTACGATTTGAACTACTCCTGTGAGTCCAGTTTTAGATTCCGATGCTTCACTTCAGGGTTACTGTATCCCTTGGACCTTCTTATTGACGATGAAACACTGAAATTGCATCCGAATTTAATACAAAAGGCACAATGCCGACTTAAGTACAAGAGGGCTGACACTCTAAGTTTCTATGATTTGGACATCTCCTGTGAGTCCAGTTTTAGATTCCGATGCTTCACTTCAGGGTTACTGTATCCCTTGGACCTTCTTATTGACGATGAAACACAGAAATTGCATCCGAATTTAATACAAATGGCATAATGCCGACTTCTTTGTAAGAGGACTGACACTCTCACATTCTATGATTTGAACCTCTCCTGAGAGTCCAGTTTTAGATTCCGATGCTTCACTTCAGGTTTACTGTACCCCTTGGACCTTCTTATTGACGATAAAACACTGAAATTGCATCCGAATTTAATACAAAAGGCACAATGGCGACTTAAGTACAAGAGGACTGACACTCTCACTCTCCATGATTTGAACCTCTCCTGTGAGACCAGTTTTAGATTCCGATGCTTCACTTCAGGTTTACTGTATACCTTGGATCTTCTTATTGTCGATGAAACACAGAAATTGCATCCGAATTTAATTCAAAAGGCACAATGCCGACTTAAGTACAAGAGGACTGACATTCTCACTTTCTACGATTTGAACTACTCCTGTGAGTCCAGTTTTACATTCCGATGCCTCACTTCAGGTTTACTGTATCCCTTGGACATTCTTATTGACGATGAAACACAGAAATTGCATCCGATTTAATACAAATTGCACAATGCCGACTTAAGTACAAGAGGACTGACACTCTCACTTTCTATGATTTAAACCTCTCCTGTGAGTCCAGTTTTAGATTCCGATGCTTCACTTCATGTTTACTGTATACCTTGCACCTTCTTATTGACGATGGAACACAGAAATTGCATCGGAATTAAATTCAAAAGGCACAATGCCGACTTAAGTACAAGTGGACTGACACTCTAACTTTCTATGATATAAACCTCTCCTGTGAGTCCAGTTTTAGATTCCGATGCTTCACTTCAGGTTTACTGTATCCCTTGGACCTTCTTATTGACAATGAAACACAGAAAGTGCATCCGAATTTAATACAAAAGGCACACTGGTGACTTAGGTACAAGAGGACTGACACTCTCACTTTCCATGATTTGAACTTCTCATGTGAGACCAGTTTTAGATTCCGATGCTTCACTTCAGGTTTACTGTATACCTTGGATCTTCTTATTGACGATGAAAGACAGAAATTGCATCCGAATTTAATACAAAAGGCACAATGCCGACTTAAGTACAAGAGGGCTGACACTCTAAGTTTCTATGATTTGGACATCTCCTGTGAGTCCAGTTTTACATTCCGATGCTTCACTTCAGGTTTACTGTATCCCTTGGACCTTCTTATTGACGATGAAACACAGAAATTGCATCCGAATTTAATACAAAAGGCACAATGGCGACTTAAATACAAGAGGACTGACACTCTCACTCTCCATGATTTGAACCTCTCCTGTGAGACCAGTTTTAGATTCCGATGCTACACTTCTGGTTTACTGTATACCTTGCACCTTCTTATTGACGATGAAACACAGAAATTGCATCTGACTTTAATAGAAATGACATAATGCCGACTTCATTACAAGAGGACTGACACTCTCACATTGAGTGATTTGATTCTCTCCTGTGGGTCCAGTTTTAGATTCTGTTGCTTTCCTTAAGGTATACTCTATCCCTTGGACCTTCTTATTGACAATGAAACACAGAAATTGCATCCGAATTTAATACAAAAGGCACAATACCGACTTAAGTACAAGAGGAGTGACACTCTAACTTTCTATGATTTGAATATCTCCTGTGAGTCCAGTTTTGCATTCCGATGCTTCACTTCAGGTTTACTGCATCCCTTGGACCTTCTTATAGACGATGAAACACAGAAATTGCATCCGAATTTAATACAAATGGCACAATGCCGTCTTAAGTACAACAGGACTGACACTCTCACTTTCTATGATTTGAACCTCTCCTGTGAGTCCAGTTTTAGATTCCGATGCTTCACTACAGGTTTACTGTATCCCTTGGACCTTCTTATTGACGATGAAACACTGAAATTGCATCCGAATTTAATACAAAAGGCACAATGCCGACTTAAGTACAAGAGGGCTGACACTCTAAGTTTCTATGATTTGGACATCTCCTGTGAGTCCAGTTTTAGATTCCGATGCTTCACTTCAGGTTTACTGTATCCCTTGGACCTTCTTATTGACGATGAAACACAGATATTGCATCCGAATTTAATACAAATGGCATAATGCCGACTTCATTACAAGAGGACTGACACACTCACATTCTATGATTTGAACCTCTCCTGTGAGTCCAGTTTTTGATTCCGATGCTTCACTTCAGGTTTACTGTATCCCTTGGACCTTCTTATTGGCGATGAAACACAGAAATTGCATCCGAATTTAATACAAAAGGCACAATGGCGACTTAGGTACAAGAGGACTGACACTCTCACTTTCCATGATTTGAACTTCTCCTGTGAGACCAGTTTTAGATTCCGGTGCTTCACTTCAGGTTTACTGTATACCTTGGACCTTCTTATTGACGCTGAAACACAGAAATTGCATGCGAATTTAATGCAAAAGGCACAATGGCGACTTAAGTACAAGAGGACTGACACTCTCACTCTCCATGTTTTGAACCTCTCCAGTGAGACCAGTTTTAGATTCCGATGCTACACTTCAGGTTTACTGTATACCTTGCACCTTCTTATTGACGATGAAACACAGAAATTGCATCCGACTTTAATACAAATGACATAATGCCGACTTCATTACAAGAGGACTGACACTCTCACATTCTATGATTTGATCCTCTCCTGTGGGTCGAGTTTTAGATTCTGATGCTTTCCTTAAGGTATACTCTATCCCTTGGACCTTCTTATTGACAATGAAACACAGAAATTGCATCCGAATTTAATACAAAAGGCACAATACCGACTTAAGTACAAGAGGAGTGACACTCTAACTTTTTATGATTTGAATATCTCCTGTGAGTCCAGTTTTGCATTCCGATGCTTCACTTCAGGTTTACTGTATTCCTTGGACCTTCTTATAGACGATGAAACACAGAAATTGCATCCGAATTTAATACAAAGGGCACAATGCCGACTTAAGTACAAGAGGGCTGACACTCTAAGTTTCTATGATTTGGACATCTCCTGTGAGTCCAGTTTTAGATTCCGATGCTACACTTCAGGTTTACTGTATACCTTGCACCTTCTTATTGACGATGAAACACAGAAATTGCATCCGACTTTAATACAAATGACATAATGCCGACTTCATTACAAGAGGACTGACACTCTCACATTCTATGATTTGAGCCTCTCCTGTGAGTCCAGTTTTAGATTCCGATGCTTCACTTCAGGTTTACTGTATACCTTGGACCTTCTTATTGACGATGAAACACAGACATTGCATCCGAATTTAATACAAAAGGCACAATGGTGACTTAAGTACAAGAGGACTGACACTCTCACTTTCCATGATTTGAACCTCTCCTGTGAGTCCAGTTGTAGATTCCGAAGCTTCACTTCAGGTTTGCTGTATACCTTGCACCTTCTTATTGACGATGAAACACAGAAATTGCATCGGAATAAAATTCAAAAGGCACAATGCCGACTTAAGTACAAGAGGACTGACATTCTCACTTTCTACGATTTGAACTACTCCTGTAAGTCCAGTTTTACATTCCGATGCCTCACTTCAGGTTTACTGTATCCCGTGGACCTTCTTATTGACGATGAAACACAGAAATTGCATCCGATTTAATACAAATTGCACAATGCTGACTTAAGTACAAGAGGACTGACACTCTCACTTTCTATGATTTAAACCTCTCCTGTGAGTCCAGTTTTAGATTCCGATGCTTCACTTCATGTTTACTGTATACCTTGCACCTTCTTATTGACGATGGAACACAGAAATTGCATCGGAATTAAATTCAAAAGGCACAATGCCGACTTAAGTACAAGAGGACTGACACTCTAACTTACGATGATACGAACCTTTCCTGTGAGTCAAGTTTTAGATTCCGATGCTTCACTTCAGGTTTACTGTATCCCTTGGACCTTCTTATTGACGATGGAACACAGAAATTGCATCCGAATTTAATACAAAAGGCACAATGGCGACTTAAGTACAAGAGGACTGACACTCTCACTCTCCATGATTTGAACCTCTCCTGTGAGACCAGTTTTAGATTTCGATGCTTCACTTCAGGTTTACTGTATACCTTGCACCTTCTTATTGACGATGAAACACAGAAATTGCATCCGACTTTAATAGAAATGGCATAATGCCGACTTTATTACAAGAGGACTGACACTCTCACCTTATATAATTTGAACCTCTCCTGTGAGTCCAGTTTTGGATTCCGATGCTTCACTTCAGGTTTTCTGTATCCCTTGGATTTTCTTAATGACGATGAAACACAGAAATTGCAGCCGAATTTAATACAAATGGCACAATGCCGACTTAAGTACAAGAGGACTGACACCCTCACTTTCTATGATTTGAACCGCTCCTGTGAGTCCAGTTTTAGATCCGATGCTTCACTTAAGGTTTACTGTATCCCTTGGACCTTTTTATTGACATATGAAACACAGAAATTGCATCCGAATTTAATACAAATGGCATAATGAGACTTCATTACAAGTGGACTGACACTCTCACTTTCTATGATTTGAACCTCCCCTGTGAACCCAGTTTTAGATTCCGATGCTTCACTTCAGGTTTACTGTATCCCTTGGACCCTCTTATTGACGATGAAACACAGAAATTGCATCCGAATTAAATGCAAAATTCACAATGGCGACTTAAGTACAAGAGGACTGACATTCTCACTTTCTATGTTTCGAACCACTCCTGTGAGTCCAGTTTTACATTCCAATGCTTCATTTCAGGTTTACTGTATCCCTTGGACCTTCTTATTGACGATGAAACACAGAAATAGAATCCGAAGTATATACAAATGGCATAATGCCGACTTAATTACAAGAGGACTGACACTCTCAGTTTCTATAACTTGAACCTCTCCTGTGAGTCCAGTTTTAGATTCCGATGCTTCACTTCAGGTTTACTGTATTCCTTGGACCTTCTTATTGACGATGAAACACAGAAATTGCATCCGATTTAATATAAATTGCACAATGCCGACTTAAGTACAAGAGGACTGACACTCTCACTTTCTATGATTTGAACCTCTCCTGTGAGTCCAGTTTTTGATTCCGATGCTTCACTTCATGTTTACTGTGTACCTTGCACCTTCGTATTGACGATGGAACACGGAAATTGCATCGGAATTAAATTCAAAAGGCACAATGCCGACTTAAGTACAAGAGGACTGACACTCTAAATTTCCATGATATGAACCTCTCCTGTGAGTCCAGTTTTAGATTCCGATGCTTCACTACAGGTTTACTGTATTCCTTGGACATTCTTATTGACGATGAAACACAGAATTTGCATCCGATTTAATACAAATTGCACAATGCCGACTTAAGTAGAAGAGGACTGACACTCCCACTTTCTATGATTTGAACCTCTCCTGTGAGCCCAGTTTTAGATTCCGATGCTTCACTTCATGTTTACTGTGTACCTTGCACCATCTTATTGACGATGGAACACAGAAATTGCATCGGAATTAAAATCAAAAGGCATAATGCCGACTTAAGTACAAGAGGACTGACACTCTAACTTTCCATGATATGAACCACTCCTGTGAGACCAGTTTTAAATTCCAATGCTTCACTTCAGGTTTACTGTATACCTTGGACCTTCTTATTGACGTTGAAACACAGAAATTGCATCCGAATTAAATGCAAAATTCACAATGGCGACTTAAGTACAAGAGGACTGACACTCTCACTCTCCATGATTTGAACCTCTCCTGTGAGACCAGTTTTAGATTCCGATGCTACACTTCAGGTTTACTGTATACCTTGGACATTCTTATTGACGATGAAACACAGAAATTGCATCCGATTTAATACAAAAGGCACAATGGCGACTTAAGTACAAGAGGACTGACACTCTCACTTTCCATGATTTGAACCTCTCCTGTGAGTCCAGTTGTAGATTCCGAAGCTTCACTTCAGGTTTACTGTATACCTTGCACCTTCTTATTGACGATGAAACACAGAAATTGCATCCGAATTTAATACAAAAGGCACAATACCGACTTACGTACAAGAGGACTGACACTCTCACTTTCCATGATTTGAACCTCTCCTGTGAGTCCACTTTTAAATTCCGAAGCTTCACTTCAGGTTTACTGTATACCTTGCACCTTCTTATTAACGATGAAACACAGAAATTGCATCGGAATTAAATTTAAAAGGTACAATGCCGACATAAGTACAAGAGGACTGACACTCTCACTTTCTATGATTTGAACCTCTCCTGTGAGTCCAGTTTTAGATTCCGATGCTTCACTTCATGTTTACTGTATACCTTGGACCTTCTTATTGACGATGAAACACAGAATTTGCATCCGAATTTAATACAAAAGGCACAATGGCGACTTAAGTACAAGAGGACTGACACTCTCACATTCCATGATTTGAACCTCTCCTGTGAGTCCAGTTGTAGATTCCGAAGCTTCACTTCAGGTTTACTGTATACCTTGCACCTTCTTATTGACGATGAAACACAGAAATTGCATCGGAATAAAATTCAAAAGGCACAATGCCGACTTAAGTGCAAGAGGACTGACATTCTCACTTTCTATGATTTGAACCACTCCTGTGAGTCCAGTTTTACATTCCGATGCTTCATTTCAGGTTTACTGTATCCCTTGGACCTTCTTATTGACGATGAAACACAGAAATTGAATCCGAAGTATATACAAATGGCATAATGCCGACTTAATTACAAGAGGACTGACACTCTCAGTTTCTATAACTTGAACCTCTCCTGTGAGTCCAGTTTTAGATTCCGTTGCTTCACTACAGGTTTCCTGTATTCCTTGGACCTTCTTATTGACGATGAAACACAGAAATTGCATTCGATTTAATATAAATTGCACAATGCCGACTTAAGTACAAGAGGACAGACACTCTCACTTTCTATGATTTGAACCTCTCCTGTGAGTCCAGTTTTAGATTCCGATGCTTCACTTCATGTTTACTGTGTACCTTGCACCTTCTTATTGACGATGGAACACAGAAATTGCATCGGAATTAAATTCAAAAGGCATAATACCGACTTAAGTACAAGAGGACTGACACTCTAACTTTCCATGATATTAACCTCTCCTGTGAGTCCAGTTTTAGATTCCGATGCTTCACTACAGGTTTACTGTATTCCTTGGACATTCTTATTGACGATGAAACACAGAAATTGCATCCGATTTAATACAAATTGCACAATGCCGACTTAAGTACAAGAGGACTGACACTCCCACTTTCTATGATTTGAACCTCTCCTGTGAGTCCAGTTTTAGATTCCGATGCTTCACTTCATGTTTACTGTGTACCTTGCACCTTCTTATTGACGATGGAACACAGAAATTGCATCGGAATTAAATTCAAAAGGCATAATGCCGACTTAAGTACAAGAGGACTGACACTCTAACTTTCCATGATATGAACCACTCCTGTGAGACCAGTTTTAGATTCCAATGCTTCACTTCAGGTTTACTGTATACCTTGCACCTTCTTATTGACGATGAAACACAGAAATTGCATCCGACTTTAATAAAAATGCAGAATGCCGACTTCATTACAAGAGGACTGACACTCTCACATTCTATGATTTGAACCTCTCCTGTGAGTCCAGTTTTAGATTCCGATGCTTCACTTCAGGTTTTCTGTATCCCTTGGATTTTCTTAATGACGATGAAACACAGAAATTGCAGCTGAATTTAATACAAATGGCACAATGCCGACTTAAGTACAAGAGGACTGACACTCTCACTTTCCATGATTTGAACCTCTCCTGTGAGTCCAATTTTAAATTCCGAAGCTTCACTTCAGGTTTACTGTATACCTTGCACCTACTTATTAACGATGAAACACAGAAATTGCATCGGAATTAAATTCAAAAGGTACAATGCCGACTTAAGTACAAGAGGACTGACACTCTCACTTTCTATGATTTGAACCTCTCCTGTGAGACCAGTTTTAGATTCCGATGCTACACTTCAGGTTTACTGTACCCCTTGGACCTTCTTATTTACGATGTAACACAGAAATTGAATCCGTAGTATATACAAATCGCATAATGCCGACTTAATTACAAGAGGACTGACACTCTCACTTTCTATGATTTGAACCTGTCCTGTGAGTGCAGCTTTAGATTCCGATGCTTCACTACAGGTATACTGTATTCCTTGGACCTCCTTATGGAAGATGAAACGCAGAAATTCCATCGGAATTTAATACAAAAGGCACAATACCGACTTAAGTACAAGAGGAGTGACACTCTAACTTTCTATGATTTGAACCACTCCTGTGAGTCCAGTTTGAGATTCCGATGCTTAACTTCAGGTTTACTGTATCCCTTGGACGTTCTTATTGACGATGAAACACAGAAATTGCATCCGAATTTAATAGAAAAGTCACAATGCCGACTTAGGTACAATAGGAGTGACACTATGACTTTCTATGATTCGAACCTCTCCTGTGAATCCAGTTTTAGATTCCGATGCTTCACTTCAGGTTTACTGTATACCTTGCACCTTGTTATTGACGATGAAACACAGAAATTGCATACGAATTTAATACAAAAGGCACAATGCCGACTTAAGTACAAGAGGACTTACACTCTCACTTTCCATGGTTTGAACCTCTCCTGTGAGTCCAGATTTAGATTCCGATGCTTCACTTCAGGTTTTCTGTATCCCTTGGACTTTCTTAATGACGATGAAACACAGAAATTGCAGCCGAATTTAATACAAATGGCACAATGCCGACTTAAGTACAAGAGGATTGACACCCTCACTTTCCATGATTTAAACCGCTTCTGTGAGTCCAGTTTTAGATCCGATGCTTCACTTCAGGTTTACTGTATCCCTTGGACCTTCTTATTGACGATGAAACACAGAAATTGCATCCGAATTTAATACAAAAGGCACAATGGCGACTTAAGTACAAGAGGACTGACACTCTCATTTTCCATGATTTGAACCTCTCCTGTGAGTCCAATTTTAAATTCCGAAGTTTCACTTCAGGTTTACTGTATAGCTTGCACCTTCTTATTGATGATGAAACACAGAAATTGCATACGAATTTAATACAAATGGCACAATGCCGTCTTAAGTAAAAGAGGACTGACACTCTAACTTTCTATGATTTGGACATCTCCTGTGAGTCCAGTTTTAGATTCCGATGCTTCACTTCAGGTTTACTGTATCCCTTTTACCTTCTTATTGACGATGAAACACAGAAATTGCATCCGAATTTAATACAAATGGCATAATGCCGACTTCATTACAAGAGGACTGACACTCTCACATTCTATGATTTGAACCTCTCCTGTGAGTCCAGTTTTAGATTCCGATGCTTCACTTCAGGTTTACTGTATCCCTTGGACCTTCTTATTGACGATGAAACACAGAAATTGCATCCGAATTTAATACAAAAGGCACAATGGTTACTTAGGTACAAGGAGACTGACACTCTCACCTTCCATGATTTGGACCTCTCCTGTGAGACCAGTTTTAGATTCCGATGCTTCACTTCAGGTTTACTGAATACCTTGGACCTTCTTATTGACGATGAAACACAGAAATTGCATCCGAATTTAATACAAATGGCATAATGTCGACTTCATTACAAGAGGACTGATACTCTCACATTCTATGATTTGAACCTCTCCTGTGAGTCCAGTTTTAGATTCCGATGCTTCACTTCAGGTTTACTGTACACCTTTCACCTTCTTATTGACGATGGAACACAGAAATTGCATCGGAATTAAATTCAAAAGGCACAATGCCGACTTAAGTACAAGTGGACTGACACCCTAACTTTCTATGATTTGAACCTCTCCTGTGTGTCCAGTTTTAGATTCCGATGCTTCACTTCAGGTTTACTGTATACCTTGCACCTTCTTATTGAAGATGAAACACAGAAATTGCATACGAATTTAATACAAATGGCACAATGCCGTCTTAAGTACAAGAGGACTGACACACTCACTTTCAATGATTTGAACCCCTCCTGTGAGTCCAGTTCTAGAATCCGATGCTTCACTACAGGTTTACTGTATCCCTTGGACCTTCTTATTGACGATGAAACACAGAAATTGCATCCGAATTTAATACAAAAGGCACAATGCCGACTTAAGTACAAGAGGACTGACACTCTCACTTTCCATTATTTGAACCTCTCCTGTGAGTCCAATTTTAAATTCCGAGGCTTCACTTCAGGTTTACTGTATACCTTGCACCTTCTTATTAACGATGAAACACAGAAATTGCATCGGAATTAAATTCAAAAGGTACAATGCCAACTTAAGTACAGGAGGACTGACACTCTCACTTTCTATGATTTAAACCTCTCCTGTGAGTCCAGTTTTAGATTCCGATGCTTCACTTCAGGTTTACTGTACCCCTGGGACCTTCTTATTTACGATGTAACACAGAAATTGAATCCGAAGTATATACAAATGGCATAATGCCGACTTAATTACGAGAGGACTGACACTCTCACTTTCTATGATTTGAACCTCTCCTGTGAGTCCAGTTTTAGATTCCGATGCTTCACTACAGGTTTACTGTATTCCTTGGACCTCCTTATGGCAGATGAAACACAGAAATTCCATCGGAATTTAATACAAAAGGCACAATACCGACTTAAGTAGAAGAGGACTGACACTCTCATTTTCCAAGATTTGAACCTCTGCTGTGAGTCCAATTTTAAATTCCGAAGTTTCACTTCAGGTTTACTGTATACCTTGCACCTTCTTATTGAAGATGAAACACAGAAATTGCATACGAATTTAATACAAATGGCACAATGCCGTCTTAAGTAAAAGAGGACTGACACTCTCACTTTCTATGATTTGAACCCCTCCTGTGAGTCCAGTTTTAGATTCCGATGCTTAACTACAGGTTTACTGTATCCCTTGGACCTTCGTATTGACGATGAAACACAGAAATTGCATCCCAATTTAATACAAAAGGCACAATGCCGACTTAAGTACAAGAGGGCTGACACTCTAACTTTCTATGATTTGGACATCTCCTGTGAGTCCAGTTTTAGATTCCGATGCTTCACTTCAGGTTTTCTGTATCCCTTGGACCTTCTTATTGACGATGAAACACAGAAATTGCATCCGAATTTAATACAAAAGGCACAATGGTTACATAGGTACAAGGAGACTGACACTCTCACCTTCCATGATTTGGACCTCTCCTGTGAGACCAGTTTTAGATTCCGATGCTTCACTTCAGGTTTACTGCATACCTTGGACCTTCTTATTGACGATGAAACACAGAAATTGCATCCGAATTTAATACAAATGTCATAATGACGACTTCATTACAAGAGGACTGATACTCTCACATTCTATGATTTGAACCTCTCCTGTGAGTCCAGTTTTAGATTCCGATGCTTCACTTCAGGTTTACTGTATCCCGTGAACCTACTTATTGAAGATGAAACACAGAAATTGCATCCCAATTTAATACAAAAGGCACAATGCCGATTTAAGCACAAGAGCACAGACACTCTCACTTTCTATGATTTGAACCTTTCCTGTGAGTCCAGTTTTAGATTCCGATGCTTCACTTCATGTTTACTGTATACCTTGCACCTTCTTATTGACGATGGAACACAGAAATTGCATCGGAATTAAATTCAAAAGGCACAATGCCGACTTAAGTACAAGTGGACTGACACTCTAACTTTCTATGATTTGAACCTCTCCTGTGTGTCCAGTTTTAGATTCCGATGCTTTACTTCAGGTTTACTGTATCCCTTGGACCTTCTTATTGACGATGAAACACAGAAATTGCATCGGAATTTAATACAAAAGGCACAATACCAACTTAAGTACAAGAGGAGGGACACTCTAACATTCTATGATTTGATCCTCTCCTGTGGGTCTAGTTTTAGATTCCGATGCTTCACTTCAGGTTTACTGTATCCCTTGGACCTTCTTATAGACGATGAAACACAGATATTGCATCCGAATGTAATTCAAATGGCACAATGCCGTCTTAAGTACAAGAGGACTGACACACTCACTTTCAATGATTTGAACCCCTCCTGTGAGTCCAGTTTTAGAATCCGATGCTTCACTACAGGTTTACTGTATTCCTTGGACCTTCTTATTGACGATGAAACACAGAAATTGCATCCGATTTAATATAAATTGCACAATGCCGACTTAAGTACAAGAGGACTGACACTCTCACTTTCTATGATTTGAACCTCTCCTGTGAGTCCAGTTTTAGATTCTGATGCTTCACTTCATGTTTACTGTGTACCTTGCACCTTCTTATTGACGATGGAACACAGAAATTGCATCGGAATTAAATTCAAATGGCATAATGCCGACTTAAGTACAAGAGGACTGACACTCTAACTTTCCATGATATGAACCTCTCCTGTGAGTCCAGTTTTAGATTCCGATGCTTCACTACAGGTTTACTGTATTCCTTGGACATTCTTATTGACGATGAAACACAGAAATTGCATCCGATTTAATACAAATTGCACAATGCCGACTTAAGTACAAGAGGACTGACACTCCCACTTTCTATGATTTGAACCTCTCCTGTGAGTCCAGTTTTAGATTCCGATGCTTCACTTCATGTTTACTGTGTACCTTGCACCTTCTTATTGACGATGGAACACAGAAATTGCATCGGAATTAAATTCAAAAGGCATAATGCCGACTTAAGTACAAGAGGACTGACACTCTAACTTTCCATGATATGAACCACTCCTGTGAGACCAGTTTTAGATTCCAATGCTTCACTTCAGGTTTACTGTATACCTTGCACCTTCTTATTGACGATGAAACACAGAAATTGCATCCGACTTAAATAAAAATGCAGAATGCCGACTTCATTACAAGAGGACTGACACTCTCACATTCTATGATTTGAACCTCTCCTGTGAGTCCAGTTTTAGATTCCGATGCTTCACTTCAGGTTTTCTGTATCCCTTGGATTTTCTTAATGACGATGAAACACAGAAATTGCAGCTGAATTTAATACAAATGGCACAATGCCGACTTAAGTACAAGACTACTGACACCCTCAGTTTCAATGATTTGAACCCCTCCTGTGAGTCCAGTTTTAGAATCCGATGCTTCACTACAGGTTTACTGTATCCCTTGGACCTTCTTATTGACGATGAAACACAGAAATTGCATCCGAATTTAATACAAAAGGCACAATGCCGACTTAAGTACAAGAGGACTGACACTCTCACTTTCCATGATTTGAACCTCTCCTGTGAGTCCAATTTTAAATTCCGAAGCTTCACTTCAGGTTTACTGTATACCTTGCACCTACTTATTAACGATGAAACACAGAAATTGCATCGGAATTAAATTCAAAAGGTACAATGCCGACTTAAGTACAAGAGGACTGACACTCTCACTTTCTATGATTTGAACCTCTCCTGTGAGACCAGTTTTAGATTCCGATGCTTCACTTCAGGTTTACTGTACCCCTTGGACCTTCTTATTTACGATGTAACACAGAAATTGAATCCGTAGTATATACAAATCGCATAATGCCGACTTAATTACAAGAGGACTGACACTCTCACTTTCTATGATTTGAACCTGTCCTGTGAGTGCAGTTTTAGATTCCGATGCTTCACTACAGGTATACTGTATTCCTTGGACCTCCTTATGGAAGATGAAACGCAGAAATTCCATCGGAATTTAATACAAAAGGCACAATACCGACTTAAGTACAAGAGGAGTGACACTCTAACTTTCTATGATTTGAACCACTCCTGTGAGTCCAGTTTGAGATTCCGATGCTTAACTTCAGGTTTACTGTATACCTTGCACCTTCTTATTGACGATGAAACACAGAAATTGCATCCGAATTTAATACAAAAGGCACAATGCCGACTTAAGTACAAGAGGACTTACACTCTCACTTTCCATGGTTTGAACCTCTCCTGTGAGTCCAGATTTAGATTCCGATGCTTCACTTCAGGTTTTCTGTATCCCTTGGACTTTCTTAATGACGATGAAACACAGAAATTGCAGGCGAATTTAATACAAATGGCACAATGCCGACTTAAGTACAAGAGGATTGACACCCTCACTTTCCATGATTTAAACCGCTTCTGTGAGTCCAGTTTTAGATCCGATGCTTCACTTCAAGTTTACTGTATCCCTTGGACCTTCTTATTGACGATGAAACACAGAAATTGCATCCGAATTTAATACAAAAGGCACAATGGCGACTTAAGTACAAGAGGACTGACACTCTCATTTTCCATGATTTGAATCTCTCCTGTGAGTCCAATTTTAAATTCCGAAGTTTCACTTCAGGTTTACTGTATAGCTTGCACCTTCTTATTGAAGATGAAACACAGAAATTGCATACGAATTTAATACAAATGGCACAATGCCGTCTTAAGTAAAAGAGGACTGACACTCTAACTTTCTATGATTTGGACATCTCCTGTGAGTCCAGTTTTAGATGCCGATGCTTCACTTCAGGTTTACTGTATCCCTTTTACCTTCTTATTGACGATGAAACACAGAAATTGCATCCGAATTTAATACAAATGGCATAATGCCGACTTCATTACAAGAGGACTGACACTCTCACATTCTATGATTTGAACCTCTCCTGTGAGTCCAGTTTTAGATTCCGATGCTTCACTTCAGGTTTACTGTATCCCTTGGACCTTCTTATTGACGATGAAACACAGAAATTGCATCCGAATTTAATACAAAAGGCACAATGGTTACTTAGGTACAAGGAGACTGACACTCTCACCTTCCATGATTTGGACCTCTCCTGTGAGACCAGTTTTAGATTCCGATGCTTCACTTCAGGTTTACTGAATACCTTGGACCTTCTTATTGACGATGAAACACAGAAATTGCATCCGAATTTAATACAAATGGCATAATGACGACTTCATTACAAGAGGACTGATACTCTCACATTCTATGATTTGAACCTCTCCTGTGAGTCCAGTTTTAGATTCCGATGCTTCACTTCAGGTTTACTGTACACCTTTCACCTTCTTATTGACGATGGAACACAGAAATAGCATCGGAATTAAATTCAAAAGGCACAATGCCGACTTAAGTACAAGTGGACTGACACTCTAACTTTCTATGATTTGAACCTCTCCTGTGTGTCCAGTTTTAGATTCCGATGCTTCACTTCAGGTTTACTGTATCCCTTGGACCTTCTTATTGACGATGAAACACAGAAATTGCATCGGAATTTAATACAAAATGCACAATACCAACTTCAGTACAAGAGGTGTGACACTCTAACATTCTATGATTTGATCCTCTCCTGTGGGTCTAGTTTTAGATTCCGATGCTTCCCTTAAGGTATACTGTATCCCTCGGACCTTCTTATTGACGATGAAACACAGAAATTGCACCCGAATGGAATACAAAAGGCACATTACCGACTTAAGTACAAGAGGAGTGACACTCTAACTTTCTATGATTGGAATATCTCCTGTGAGTCCAGTTTTGGATTCCGATGCTTCACTTCAGGTTTACTGTATCCCTTGGACCTTCTTATTGACGATGAAACACAGAAATTGCATCCGAATTTAATACAAAAGCCACAATGCCGACTTAAGTACAAGAGGACTGACACTCTCACTTTCCATGATTCGAACCTCTCCTGTGAGTCCAATTTTAAATTCCGAGGCTTCACTTCAGGTTTACTGTATACCTTGCACCTTCTTATTAACGATGAAACACAGAAATTGCATCGGAATTAAATTCAAAAGGTACAATGCCAACTTAAGTACAAGAGGACTGACACTCTCACTTTCTATGATTTAAACCTGTCCTGTGAGTCCAGTTTTAGATTCCGATGCTTCACTTCAGGTTTACTGTACCCCTTGGACCTTCTTATTTACGATGTAACACAGAAATTGAATCCGAAGTATATACAAATGGCATAATGCCGACTTAATTACGAGAGGACTGACACTCTCACTTTCTATGATTTGAACCTCTCCTGTGAGTCCAGTTTTAGATGCCGATGCTTCACTACAGGTTTACTGTATCCCTTGGACCTCCTTATGGAAGATGAAACACAGAAATTCCATCGGAATTTAATATAAAAGGCACAATACCGACTTAAGTAGAAGAGGACTGACACTCTCATTTTCCATGATTTGAACCTCTCCTGTGAGTCCAATTTTAAATTCCGAAGTTTCACTTCAGGTGTACTGTATACCTTGCACCTTCTTATTGAAGATGAAACACAGAAATTGCATACGAATTTAATACAAATGGCACAATGCCGTCTTAAGTAAAAGAGGACTGACACTCTCACTTTCTATGATTTGAACCCCTCCTGTGAGTCCAGTTTTAGATTCCGATGCTTAACTACAAGTTTACTGTATCCCTTGGACCTTCGTATTGACGATGAAACACAGAAATTGCATCCCAATTTAATACAAAAGGCACAATGCCGACTTAAGTACAAGAGGGCTGACACTCTAACTTTCTATGATTTGGACATCTCCTGTGAGTCCAGTTTTAGATTCCGATGCTTCACTTCAGGTTTACTGTATCCCTTGGACCTTCTTATTGACGATGAAACACAGAAATTGCATCCGAATTTAATACAAATGGAATAATGCCGACTTCATTACAAGAGGACTGATACTCTCACATTCTATGATTTGAACCTCTCCTGTGAGTCCAGTTTTAGATTCCGATGCTTCACTTCAGGTTTACTGTATCCCTTGGACCTTCTTATTGACGATGGAACACAGAAATTGCATCCGAATTTAATACAAAAGGCACAATGGTTACATAGGTACAAGGAGACTGACACTCTCACCTTCCATGATTTGGACCTCTCCTGTGAGACCAGTTTTAGATTCCGATGCTTCACTTCAGGTTTACTGCATACCTTGGACCTTCTTATTGACGATGAAACACAGAAATTGCATCCGAATTTAATACAAATGTCATAATGACGACTTCATTACAAGAGGACTGATACTCTCACATTCTAAGATTTGAACCTCTCCTGTGAGTCCAGTTTTAGATTCCGATGCTTCACTTCAGGTTTACTGTATCCCGTGAACCTACTTATTGAAGATGAAACACAGAAATTGCATCCCAATTTAATACAAATGGCACAATGCCGATTTAAGCACAAGAGCACAGACACTCTCACTTTCTATGATTTGAACCTTTCCTGTGAGTCCAGTTTTAGATTCCGATGCTTCACTTCATGTTTACTGTATACCTTGCACCTTCTTATTGACGATGGAACACAGAAATTGCATCGGAATTAAATTCAAAAGGCACAATGCCGACTTAAGTACAAGTGGACTGACACTCTAACTTTCTATGATTTGAACCTCTCCTGTGTGTCCAGTTTTAGATTCCGATGCTTTACTTCAGGTTTACTGTATCCCTTGGACCTTCTTATTGACGATGAAACACAGAAATTGCATCGGAATTTAATACAAAAGGCACAATACCAACTTAAGTACAAGAGGAGGGACACTCTAACATTCTATGATTTGATCCTCTCCTGTGGGTCTAGTTTTAGATTCCGATGCTTCACTTCAGGTTTACTGTATCCCTTGGACCTTCTTATAGACGATGAAACACAGATATTGCATCCGAGTGTAATACAAATGGCACAATGCCGTCTTAAGTACAAGAGGACTGACACACTCACTTTCAATGATTTGAACCCCTCCTGTGAGTCCAGTTTTAGAATCCGATGCTTCACTACAGGTTTACTGTATCCCTTGGACCTTCTTATTGACGATGAAACACAGAAATTGCTTCCGAATTTAATACAAAAGTCACAATGCCGACTTCAGTACAAGAGGGCTGACACTCTAACTTTCTATGATTTGGACATCTCCTGTGAGTCCAGTTTTAGATTCCGGTGCTTCACTTCCGGTTTACTGTATCCCTTGGACCTTCTTATTGACGATGAAACACTGAAATTGCATCCGAATTTAATACAAAAGGCACAATGGCGACTTAAGTACAAGAGGACTGACACTCTCACTTTCCATGATTTGAACCTTTCCTGTGGGACCAGTTTTAGATTCCGATGCTTCACTTCAGGTTTACTGTATACCTTGCACCTTCTTATTGACGATGAAACACAGAAATTGCATCCGAATTTAATACAAATGGCATAATGCCGACTTAATTACAAGAGGTCTGACACTCTCACTTTCTATGATTTGAACCTCTCCTGTGAGTCCAGTTTTAGATTCCGATGCTTCACTTCAGGTTTACTGTATCCCTTGGACCTTCTTACTGACGATGAAACACAGAAATTGCATCCGAATTTAATTCAAATGGCACAATGCCGACATAAATACAAGAGGACTGACACTTCACTTTCTATGATTTGAACCTCACCTGTGAGTCCACTTTTAGATTCCGACGCTTCACTTCAGGTTTACTGTATATCTTGCACCTTCTTATTGACGATGAAACACAGAAATTGCATCGGAATTAAATTCAAAAGGCACAATGCCGACTTAAGTACAAAAGGACTGACACTTCAACTTTCTATGATTTGGACATCTCCTGTGAGTCCAGTTTTAGATTCCGATGCTTCACTTCAGGTTTACTGTATCCCTTGGACCTTCTTATTGACGATGAAACACAGAAATTGCATCCGAATTTAATACAAAAGGCACAATGCCGACTTAAGTACAAGAGGGCTGACACTCTAACTTTCTATGATTTGGACATCTCCTGTGAGTCCAGTTTTAGATTCCGATGCTTCACTTCAGGTTTACTGTATCCCTTGGACCTTCTTATTGACGATGAAACACAGAAATTGCATCCGAATTTAATACAAATGGAATAATGCCGACTTCATTACAAGAGGACTGATACTCTCACATTCTATGATTTGAACCTCTCCTGTGAGTCCAGTTTCAGATTCCGATGCTTCACTACAGGTTTACTGTATCCCTTGGACCTTCTTATTGACGATGAAACACAGAAATTGCATCCGAATTTAATACAAAAGGCACAATGGTTACTTAGGTACAAGGAGACTGACACTCTCACCTTCCATGATTTGGACCTCTCCTGTGAGACCAGTTTTAGATTCTGATGCTTCACTTCAAGTTTACTGTATACCTTGGACCTTCTTATTGACGATGAAACACAGAAATTGCATCCGAATTTAATACAAATGGCATAATGACGACTTCATTACAAGAGGACTGATACTCTCACATTCTATGATTTGAACCTCTTCTGTGAGTCCAGTTTTAGATTCCGATGCTTCACTTCAGGTTTACTGTATCCCGTGAACCTACGTATTGAAGATGAAACAAAGAAACTGCATCCCAATGTAATACAAATGGCACAATGCCGATTTAAGCACAAGAGCACAGACACTCTCACTTTCTATGATTTGAACCTTTCCTGTGAGTCCAGTTTTAGATTCCGATGCTTCACTTCATGCTTACTGTATACCTTGCACCTTCTTATAGACGATGGAACACAGAAATTGCATCGGAATTAAATTCAAAAGGCACAATGCCGACTTAGGTACAAGTGGACTGACACTCTAACTTTCTATGATTTGAACCTCTCCTGTGTGTCCAGTTTTAGATTCCAATGCTTTACTTCAGGTTTACTGTATCCCTTGGACCTTCTTATTGACGATGAAACACAGAAATTGCATCGGAATTTAATACAAAAGGCACAATACCAACTTAAGTACAAGAGGAGGGACACTCTAACATTCTATGATTTGATCCTCTCCTGTGGGTCTAGTTTTAGATTCCGATGCTTCACTTCAGGTTTACTGTATCCCTTGGACCTTCTTATAGACGATGAAACACAGATATTGCATCCGAATGTAATACAAATGGCACAATGCCGTCTTAAGTACAAGAGGACTGACACACTCACTTTCAATGATTTGAACCCCTCCTGTGAGTCCAGTTTTAGAATCCGATGCTTCACTACAGGTTTACTGTATCCCTTGGACCTTCTTATTGACGATGAAACACAGAAATTGCTTCCGAATTTAATACAAAAGTCACAATGCCGACTTCAGTACAAGAGGGCTGACACTCTAACTTTCTATGATTTGGACATCTCCTGTGAGTCCAGTTTTAGATTCCGGTGCTTCACTTCCGGTTTACTGTATCCCTTGGACCTTCTTATTGACGATGAAACACTGAAATTGCATCCGAATTTAATACAAAAGGCACAATGGCGACTTAAGTACAAGAGGACTGACACTCTCACTTTCCATGATTTGAACCTCTCCTGTGGGACCAGTTTTAGATTCCGATGCTTCACTTCAGGTTTACTGTATACCTTGCACCTTCTTATTGACGATGAAACACAGAAATTGCATCCGAATTTAATACAAATGGCATAATGCCGACTTAATTACAAGAGGTCTGACACTCTCACTTTCTATGATTTGAACCTCTCCTGTGAGTCCAGTTTTAGATTCCGATGCTTCACTTCAGGTTTACTGTATCCCTTGGACCTTCTTACTGACGATGAAACACAGAAATTGCATCTGAATTTAATTCAAATGGCACAATGCCGACATAAATACAAGAGGACTGACACTTCACTTTCTATGATTTGAACCTCACCTGTGAGTCCACTTTTAGATTCCGATGCTTCACTTCAGGTTTACTGTATATCTTGCACCTTCTTATTGACGATGAAACACAGAAATTGCATCGGAATTAAATTCAAAAGGCACACTGCCGACTTAAGTACAAAAGGACTGACACTTCAACTTTCTATGATTTGGACATCTCCTGTGAGTCCAGTTTTAGATTCCGATGCTTCACTTCAGGTTTACTGTATCCCTTGGACCTTCTTATTGACGATGAAACACAGAAATTGCATCCGAATTTAATACAAAAGGCACAATGCCGACTTAAGTACAAGAGGGCTGACACTCTAACTTTCTATGATTTGGACATCTCCTGTGAGTCCAGTTTTAGATTCCGATGCTTCACTTCAGGTTTACTGTATCCTTTGGACCTTCTTATTGACGATGAAACACAGAAATTGCATCCGAATTTAATACAAATGGTATAATGCCGACTTCATTACAAGAGGACTGATACTCTCACATTCTATGATTTGAACCTCTCCTGTGAGTCCAGTTTCAGATTCCGATGCTTCACTACAGGTTTACTGTATCCCTTGGACCTTCTTATTGACGATGAAACACAGAAATTGCATCCGAATTTAATACAAAAGGCACAATGGTTACTTAGGTACAAGGAGACTGACACTCTCACCTTCCATGATTTGGACCTCTCCTGTGAGACCAGTTTTAGATTCTGATGCTTCACTTCAAGTTTACTGTATACCTTGGACCTTCTTATTGACGATGAAACACAGAAATTGCATCCGAATTTAATACAAATGGCATAATGACGACTTCATTACAAGAGGGCTGATACTCTCACATTCTATGATTTGAACCTCTTCTGTGAGTCCAGTTTTAGATTCCGATGCTTCACTTCAGGTTTACTGTATCCCGTGAACCTACTTATTGAAGATGAAACAAAGAAACTGCATCCCAATTTAATACAAATGGCACAATGCCGATTTAAGCACAAGAGCACAGACACTCTCACTTTCTATGATTTGAACCTTTCCTGTGAGTCCAGTTTTAGATTCCGATGCTTCACTTCATGCTTACTGTATACCTTGCACCTTCTTATAGACGATGGAACACAGAAATTGCATCGGAATTAAATTCAAAAGGCACAATGCCGACTTAGGTACAAGTGGACTGACACTCTAACTTTCTATGATTTGAACCTCTCCTGTGTGTCCAGTTTTAGATTCCAATGCTTTACTTCAGGTTTACTGTATCCCTTGGACCTTCTTATTGACGATGAAACACAGAAATTGCATCCGAATTTAATACAAAAGGCACAATACCAACTTAAGTACAAGAGGAGGGACACTCTAACATTCTATGATTTGATCCTCTCCTGTGGGTCTAGTTTTAGATTCCGATGCTTCACTTCAGGTTTACTGTATCCCTTGGACCTTCTTATTGACGATGAAACACAGAAATTGCATCCGAATTTAATACAAAAGTCACAATGCCGACTTAAGTACAAGAGGGCTTACACTCTAACTTTCTATGATTTGGACATCTCCTGTGAGTCCAGTTTTAGATTCCGGTGCTTCACTTCAGGTTTACTGTATCCCTTGGACCTTCTTATTGACGATGAAACACTGAAATTGCATCCGAATTTAATACAAAAGCACATTGGCGACTTAAGTACAAGAGGACTGACACTCTCACTTTCCATGATTTGAACCTCTCCTGTGAGACCAGTTTTAGATTCCGATGCTTCACTTCAAGTTTACTGTATACCTTGCACCTTCTTATTGACGATGAAACACAGAAATTGCATCCGAATTTAATACAAATGGCATAATGCCGACTTAATTACAAGAGGTCTGACACTCTCACTTTCTATGATTTGAACCTCTCCTGTGAGTCCAGTTTTAGATTCCGATGCTTCACTTCAGGTTTACTGTATCCCTTGGACCTTCTTATTGACGATGAAACACAGAAATTGCATCCGAATTTAATTCAAATGGCACAATGCCGACATAAATACAAGAGGACTGACACTCTCACTTTCTATGATTTGAACCTCACCTGTGAGTCCAGTTCTAGATTCCGATGCTTTACTTCAGGTTTACTGTATACCTTGCAGTTTCTTATTGACGATGAGACACAGCAATTGCATCAGAATTTAATACGAATGGCACAATGCCGACTTAAGTACAAGAGGACTGACACTCTCACTTTCTATGATTTGCACCTCTCCTGTGAGTCCAGTTTTAGATTCCGATGCTTCACTTCAGGTTTACTGTATATCTTGCACCTTCTTATTGACGATGAAACACAGAAATTGCACCGGAATTAAATTCAAAAGGCACAATGCCGACTTAATTACAAGAGGACTGACACTTCAACGTTCTATGATTTGAACCTCTCCTTTGAGTCCAATTTTAGATTCCGATGCTTCACTTCAGGTTTACTGTATCCCTTGGACCTTCTTATTGACGATGAAACACAGAAATTGCATCCGAATTTAATACAAAAGGAACAATACCGACTTAAGTACAAGAGGAGTGAGTCTCTAACTTTCTATGATTTGAACATCTCCTGTGAGTCCAGTTTTAGATTCCGATGCTTCACTTCAGGTTTACAGTATACCTTGCACCTTCTTATTTACGATGAAACACAGAAATTGCATCCGAATTTAATACAAATGACATAATGCCGACTTAATTACAAGAAGACTGACACTCTCACTTTCTATGATTTGAACCTCTCCTGTGAGTCCAGTTTTAGATTCCGATGCTTCACTTCAGGTTTTCTGCATCCCTTGGACTTTCTTATTGACGATGAAACACAGAAATTGCAGCCGAATTTAATACAAATGGCACAATGCCGACTTAAGTACAAGAGGACTGACATTCTCACTTTCTATGATTTGAACCGCACCTGTGAGTCCAGTTTTGGATTCCGATGCTTCACTTCAGGTTTACTGTATCCCTTGGACCTTCTTAATGACGATGAAACACAGAAATTGCATCCAAATTTAATACAAAAGGCACAATGGCGACTTAAGTACAAGACGCCTGACACACTAACTTTCCATGATTTGAACCTCTCCTGTGAGTCCAGTATTAGATTCCGAAGCTTCACTTCAGGTTTACTGTATACCTTGCACCTTCTTATTGACGATGAAACACAGAAATTGCATCGAAATTAAATTCAAAAGGCACAATGCCGACTTAAGTACAAGAGGACTGACACTCTCACTTTCTATGATTTGAACCTCTCCTGTGAGTGCAGTTTTAGATTCCGATGCTTCACTTCTGGTTTACTGTATCCCTTGGACCTTCTTATTGACGATGAAACACAGATATTGCATCGGAATTTAATACAAAAGTCACAATACCGACTTAGGTACAAGAGGACTGACACTCTAACATTCTATGATATGATCCTCTCCTGTGGGTCCAGTTTTAGATTCCGATGCTTCCCTTAAGGTATACTGTATCCCTTGGACCTTCTTAATGACGATGAAACACAGAAATTGCATCCGAATTAATTACAGAAGGCACAAATCCGACTTAAGTACAAGAGGACTGACACTCTCACTTTCTATGATTTGAACCTCTCCTGTGAATCCAGTTTTAGATTCAGATGCTTCACTTCAGGTTTTCTGTATCCCTTGGACTTTCTTATTGACGATGAAACACAGAAATTGCAGCCGAATTTAATACAAATGGCACAATGCCGACTTAAGTACAAGAGGACTGACACCTCACTCTCTATGATTTGAACCGCTCCTGTGAGTCCAGTTTTAGATTCCGATGCTTCACTTCTGGTTTACTGTATACCGTGCACCTTCTTATTGGCGATGAGACACAGAAATTGCATCGGAATTTAATACAAAAGGCACAATGCCGACATAAGTAAAAGAGGACTGACACTCTCACTTTCTATGATTTGAATCCCTCCTGTGAGTCCAGTTTCAGATTCCGATGCTTCACTTCAAGTTCACTGTATCCCTTGGACCTTCTTATTGACGATGAAACACAGAAATTGCATCCGAATTTAATACAAATGGAATAATGCCGACTTCATTACAAGAGGACTGATACTCTCACATTCTATGATTTGAACCTCTCCTGTGAGTCCAGTTTCAGATTCCGATGCTTCACTACAGGTTTACTGTATCCCTTGGACCTTCTTATTGACGATGAAACACAGAAATTGCATCCGAATTTAATACAAAAGGCACAATGGTTACTTAGGTACAAGGAGACTGACACTCTCACCTTCCATGATTTGGACCTCTCCTGTGAGACCAGTTTTAGATTCTGATGCTTCACTTCAAGTTTACTGTATACCTTGGACCTTCTTATTGACGATGAAACACAGAAATTGCATCCGAATTTAATACAAATGGCATAATGACGACTTCATTACAAGAGGACTGATACTCTCACATTCTATGATTTGAACCTCTTCTGTGAGTCCAGTTTTAGATTCCGATGCTTCACTTCAGGTTTACTGTATCCCGTGAACCTACTTATTGAAGATGAAACAAAGAAACTGCATCCCAATTTAATACAAATGGCACAATGCCGATTTAAGCACAAGAGCACAGACACTCTCACTTTCTATGATTTGAACCTTTCCTGTGAGTCCAGTTTTAGATTCCGATGCTTCACTTCATGCTTACTGTATACCTTGCACCTTCTTATAGACGATGGAACACAGAAATTGCATCGGAATTAAATTCAAAAGGCACAATGCCGACTTAGGTACAAGTGGACTGACACTCTAACTTTCTATGATTTGAACCTCTCCTGTGTGTCCAGTTTTAGATTCCAATGCTTTACTTCAGGTTTACTGTATCCCTTGGACCTTCTTATTGACGATGAAACACAGAAATTGCATCCGAATTTAATACAAAAGGCACAATACCAACTTAAGTACAAGAGGAGGGACACTCTAACATTCTATGATTTGATCCTCTCCTGTGGGTCTAGTTTTAGATTCCGATGCTTCACTTCAGGTTTACTGTATCCCTTGGACCTTCTTATTGACGATGAAACACAGAAATTGCATCCGAATTTAATACAAAAGTCACAATGCCGACTTAAGTACAAGAGGGCTTACACTCTAACTTTCTATGATTTGGACATCTCCTGTGAGTCCAGTTTTAGATTCCGGTGCTTCACTTCAGGTTTACTGTATCCCTTGGACCTTCTTATTGACGATGAAACACTGAAATTGCATCCGAATTTAATACAAAAGCACATTGGCGACTTAAGTACAAGAGGACTGACACTCTCACTTTCCATGATTTGAACCTCTCCTGTGAGACCAGTTTTAGATTCCGATGCTTCACTTCAAGTTTACTGTACACCTTGCACCTTCTTATTGACGATGAAACACAGAAATTGCATCCGAATTTAATACAAATGGCATAATGCCGACTTAATTACAAGAGGTCTGACACTCTCACTTTCTATGATTTGAACCTCTCCTGTGAGTCCAGTTTTAGATTCCGATGCTTCACTTCAGGTTTACTGTATCCCTTGGACCTTCTTATTGACGATGAAACACAGAAATTGCATCCGAATTTAATTCCAATGGCACAATGCCGACATAAATACACGAGGACTGACACTCTCACTTTCTATGATTTGAACCTCACCTGTGAGTCCAGTTCTAGATTCCGATGCTTCACTTCAGGTTTACTGTATACCTTGCAGTTTCTTATTGACGATGAGACACAGCAATTGCATCAGAATTTAATACGAATGGCACAATGCCGACTTAAGTACAAGAGGACTGACACTCTCACTTTCTATGATTTGCACCTCTCCTGTGAGTCCAGTTTTAGATTCCGATGCTTCACTTCAGGTTTACTGTATATCTTGCACCTTCTTATTGACGATGAAACACAGAAATTGCATCGGAATTAAATTCAAAAGGCACAATGCCGACTTAATTACAAGAGGACTGACACTTCAACGTTCTATGATTTGAACCTCTCCTTTGAGTCCAATTTTAGATTCCGATGCTTCACTTCAGGTTTACTGTATCCCTTGGACCTTCTTATTGACGATGAAACACAGAAATTGCATCCGAATTTAATACAAAAGGAACAATACCGACTTAAGTACAAGAGGAGTGAGTCTCTAACTTTCTATGATTTGAACATCTCCTGTGAGTCCAGTTTTAGATTCCGATGCTTCACTTCAGGTTTACAGTATACCTTGCACCTTCTTATTTACGATGAAACACAGAAATTGCATCTGAATTTAATACAAATGACATAATGCCGACTTAATTACAAGAAGACTGACACTCTCACTTTCTATGATTTGAACCTCTCCTGTGAGTCCAGTTTTAGATTCCGATGCTTCACTTCAGGTTTTCTGCATCCCTTGGACTTTCTTATTGACGATGAAACACAGAAATTGCAGCCGAATTTAATACAAATGGCACAATGCCGACTTAAGTACAAGAGGACTGACATTCTCACTTTCTATGATTTGAACCGCACCTGTGAGTCCAGTTTTGGATTCCGATGCTTCACTTCAGGTTTACTGTATCCCTTGGACCTTCTTAATGACGATGAAACACAGAAATTGCATCCAAATTTAATACAAAAGGCACAATGGCGACTTAAGTACAAGACGCCTGACACACTAACTTTCCATGATTTGAACCTCTCCTGTGAGTCCAGTATTAGATTCCGAAGCTTCACTTCAGGTTTACTGTATACCTTGCACCTTCTTATTGACGATGAAACACAGAAATTGCATCGAAATTAAATTCAAAAGGCACAATGCCGACTTAAGTACAAGAGGACTGACACTCTCACTTTCTATGATTTGAACCTCTCCTGTGAGTGCAGTTTTAGATTCCGATGCTTCACTTCTGGTTTACTGTATCCCTTGGACCTTCTTATTGACGATGAAACACAGATATTGCATCCGAATTTAATACAAAAGTCACAATACCGACTTAGGTACAAGAGGACTGACACTCTAACATTCTATGATATGATCCTCTCCTGTGGGTCCAGTTTTAGATTCCGATGCTTCCCTTAAGGTATACTGTATCCCTTGGACCTTCTTAATGACGATGAAACACAGAAATTGCATCCGAATTAATTACAGAAGGCACAAATCCGACTTAAGTACAAGAGGACTGACACTCTCACTTTCTATGATTTGAACCTCTCCTGTGAATCCAGTTTTAGATTCAGATGCTTCACTTCAGGTTTTCTGTATCCCTTGGACTTTCTTATTGACGATGAAACACAGAAATTGCAGCCGAATTTAATACAAATGGCACAATGCCGACTTAAGTACAAGAGGACTGACACCTCACTCTCTATGATTTGAACCGCACCTGTGAGTCCAGTTTTAGATTCCGATGCTTCACTTCTGGTTTACTGTATACCGTGCACCTTCTTATTGGCGATGAGACACAGAAATTGCATCGGAATTTAATACAAAAGGCACAATGCCGACATAAGTAAAAGAGGACTGACACTCTCACTTTCTATGATTTGAATCCCTCCTGTGAGTCCAGTTTCAGATTCCGATGCTTCACTTCAAGTTCACTGTATCCCTTGGACCTTCTTATTGACAATGAAACTCAGAGTTTGCATTTGAATTAAATACAAAAGGCACAAAGCCGTCTTAAGTACAAGAGGTCTGACACACTAATTTTCTATGATTTCAACCTCTCCTGTGAGTCCAGTTTTAGATTCCGATGCTTCACTTCAGGTTTCCTGTATCCCTTGGACCTTCTTATTGACGACGAAACACAGAAATTGCATCCGAATTTAATACAAAAGGCACAATGGCGACTTAAGTACAAGAGGACTGACACTCTCACTTTCCATGATTTGAACCTCTCCTGTGAGTCCAGTTTTAGATTCCGATGCTTCACTTCAGGTTTACTGTATCCCTTGGACTTTCTTATTGACGATGAAACACAGAAATTGCATCCGAATTTAATACAACAGGCACAATACCGAGTTAAGTACAAGAGGAGAGACACTCTAACTTTCTATTATTTGAACCTCTCCTGTGGGTCCAGTTTTAGATTCTGATGCTTCACTTTAGGTTTACTGTATCACTTGGACCTTCTTATTGACGATGAAACACAGAAATTGCATCCGAATTTAATACAAATGGCACAATGCCGACTTAAGTACTAGAGGACTGACACTCTCACTTTCTGTGATTTGAACCTCTCCTGTGAGTCCAGTTTTAGATTCCGATGCTTCTTTTCTGTTTTACTGTATACCTTGCACCTTCATATTGACGATGAAACACAGAAATTGCATCCGAATTTAATACAAATGGCACAATGCCGACTTAAGCACAAGAGGACTGACACTCTCACTTTCTATGATTTGAACCTCTCCTGTGAGTTCAGTTTTAGATTCCGACGCTTCACTTCAGGTTTAATGTATCCCTCGGACCTTCTTATTGACGATGAAACACAGGAATTGCATCCGAATTTAATACAAATGGCACAATGCCGACTTAAGTACTAGTGGACTGACACTCTCACTTTCCATGATTTGAACCTCTCCTGTGGGTCCAGTTTTAGATTCCGATGCTTCACTTCAGGTTTACAGTATACCTTGCACCTTCTTATTTACGATGAAACACAGAAATTGCATCCGAATTTAATACAAATGACATAATGCCGACTTAATTACAAGAAGACTGACACTCTCACTTTCTATGATTTGAACCTCTCCTGTGAGTCCAGTTTTAGATTCCGCTGCTTCACTTCAGGTTTTCTGCATCCCTTGGACTTTCTTATTGACGATGAAACACAGAAATTGCAGCCGAATTTAATACAAATGGCACAATGCCGACTTAAGTACAAGAGGACTGACATTCTCACTTTCTATGATTTGAACCGCACCTGTGAGTCCAGTTTTGGATTCCGATGCTTCACTTCAGGTTTACTGTATCCCTTGGACCTTCTTAATGACGATGAAACACAGAAATTGCATCTAAATTTAATACAAAAGGCACAATGGCGACTTAAGTACAAGACGCCTGACACACTAACTTTCCATGATTTGAACCTCTCCTGTGAGTCCAGTATTAGATTCCGAAGCTTCACTTCAGGTTTACTGTATACCTTGCACCTTCTTATTGACGATGAAACACAGAAATTGCATCGAAATTAAATTCAAAAGGCACAATGCCGACTTAAGTACAAGAGGACTGACACTCTCACTTTCTATGATTTGAACCTCTCCTGTGAGTGCAGTTTTAGATTCCGATGCTTCACTTCCGGTTTACTGTATCCCTTGGACCTTCTTATTGACGATGAAACACAGATATTGCATCGGAATTTAATACAAAAGTCACAATACCGACTTAGGTACAAGAGGACTGACACTCTAACATTCTTTGATATGATCCTCTCCTGTGGGTCCAGTTTTAGATTCCGATGCTTCCCTTAAGGTATACTGTATCCCTTGGACCTTCTTATTGACGATGAAACACAGAAATTGCATCCGAATTAATTACAGAAGGCACAAATCCGACTTATGTACAAGAGGACTGACACTCGCACTTTCTATGATTTGAACCTCTCCTGTGAATCCAGTTTTAGATTCAGATGCTTCACTTCAGGTTTTCTGTATCCCTTGGACTTTCTAATTGACGATGAAACACAGAAATTGCAGCCGAATTTAATACAAATGACACAATGCCGACTTAAGTACAAGAGGACTGACACCTCACTCTCTATGATTTGAACCGCTCCTGTGAGTCCAGTTTTAGATTCCGATGCTTCACTTCTGGTTTACTGTATACCGTGCACCTTCTTATTGGCGATGAGACACAGAAATTGCGTCGGAATTTAATACAAAAGGCACAATGCCGACATAAGTAAAAGAGGACTGACACTCTAACGCTCTAACTCTCTATGATTTGAACCTCACGTGTGAGTCCAGTTTTAGATTCCGATGCTTCACTTCAGGTTTACTGTATACCGCGCACCTTCTTACTGACGATGAAACACAGAAATTGCATCCGAATTTAATACAAAAGGCACAATGGCGACTTAAGTACAAGAGGACTGACACTCACACTTTCCATGATTTGAACCTCTCCTGTGAGACCAGTTTTAGATTCCGATGCTTCACTTCAGGTTTACTGTATACCTTGCAGCTTCTTATTGACAATGAGACACAGAAATTGCATCGGAATTTAATACAAATGGCACAATGCCGACTTAAGTACAAGAGGACTGACACTCACTCTTTCTATGATTTGCACCTCTCCTGTGAGTCCAGTTTTAGATTCCGATGCTTCACTTCAGGTTTACTATATACCTTGCACCTTCTTATTGACGATGAAACACAGATATTGCATCGGAATTAAATTCAAAAGGCACAATGCCGACTTAAGTACAAGAGGACTGACACTTCAACTTTCTATGATTTGAACCTGTCCTTTGAGTCCAATTTTAGATTCCGATGCTTCACTTCAGGTTTACTGTATCCCTTGGACCTTCTTATTGACGATGAAACACAGAAATTGCTTCCGAATTTAATTCAAATGGCACAATGTCGACTTAAGTACAAGAGGACTGACACTCTCACTTTCTATGATTTGAACCTCTCCAGTGAGTCCAGTTTTAGATTCCGATGCTTCACTTCAGGTTTACTGTATACCTTGCAGCTTCTTATTGACGATGAGACACAGAATTTGCATCAGAATTTAATACGAATGGCACAGTGCCGACTCAAGTACAAGAGGACTGACACTCTCACTCTCTATGATTTGAACCTCTCCTGTGAGTCCAGTTTTAGATTCCGATGCTTCACTTCAGGTTTACTGTATACCTTGCAGCTTCTTATTGACAATGAGACACAGAAATTGCATCGGAATTTAAACAAATGGCACAATGCCGACTTAAGTACAAGACGACTGACACTCTCACTTTCTATGATTTGCACCTCTCCTGTGAGTCCAGTTTTAGATTCCGATGCTTCACTTCAGGTTTACTATATACCTTGCACCTTCTTATTGACGATGAAACACAGATATTGCTTCGGAATTAAATTCAAAAGGCACAATACCGACCTAAGTGCAAGAGGAGTGAGTCTCTAACTATCTACGATTTGAACTTCTCCTGTGAGTCCAGTTTTAGATTCCGATGCTTCACTTCAGGTTTACTGTATACCTTGCACCTTCTTATTGACGATGAAACACAGAAATTGCAGTCGAATTTAATACAAATGATATAATGCCGACTTAATTACAAGAGGACTGACACTCTCACTTTCTATGATTTGAACCTCTCCTGTGAGTCCAGTTTTAGATTCCGATGCTTCACTTCTGGTTTACTGTATACCTTGCACCTTCTTATTGGCGATGAGACACAGAAATTGCATCGGAATTAAATACATAAGGCACAATGCCGACTTAAGTAAAAGGGGACTGACACTCTCACTTTCTATGATTTGAATCCCTCCTGTGAGTCCAGTTTTAGATTCCGATGCTTCACTTCAAGTTCACTGTATACCTTGGACCTTCTTATTGACGATGAAACACAGAGTTTGCATTTGAATTTAAGACAAAAGGCACATAGCCGTCTTAAGTACAAGAGGGCTGACACTCTGACTTTCTATGATTCCAACCTCTCCTGTGAGTCCAGTTTTAGATTCCGATGCTTCACTTCAGGTTTACTGTATCCCTTGGACCTTCTTATTGACGATGAAACACAGAAATTGCATCCGATTTTAATACAAAAGGCACAATGGCGACTTAAGCACAAGAGGACTGACACTCTCACTTTCCATGATTTGAACCTCTCCTGTGAGTCCAGTTTTAGATTCCGATGCTTCACTTCAGGTTTACTGTATCCCTTGGACCTTCTTATTGACGATTAAACACAGAAATTGCATCCGAATTTAATACAACAGGCACAATACCGACTTAAGTACAAGAGGAGTGACAATCTAATTTTCTATGATTTGAATCTCTCCTGTGGGTCCAGTATTAGATTCCGATGCTTCACTTCAGGTTTACTGCATCCCTTGGACCTTCTTATTGAAGATGAAACACAGAAATTGCTTCCCAATTTAATACAAATGGCACAATACCGACTTAGGTACAAGAGGACTGACACTCTCACTTTCTATGATTTAACCTCTCCTGTGAGTTCAGTATTAGATTCCGATGCTTCACTTCAGGTTTACTGTATCCCTTGGACCTTCTTTCTGACGATGAAACACAGAAATTGCATCCGAATTTAATACAAAAGTCACAATACCGACTTAGGTACAAGAGGAGTGACACTATAACTTTCTATGATTTGAACCTCTCCTGTGAATCGAGTTTTAGATTCCGATGCTTCACTTCAGGTTTACTGTATCACTTGGACCTTCTTATTGACGATAAAACACATAAATTGCATCCGAATTTAATACAAAAGGCACAATGGCGACTTAAGTACAAGAGGACTGACACTCTCACTTTCTATGATTTGCACCTCTCCTGTGAGTCCAGTTTTAGATTCCGATGCTTCACTTCAGGTTTACTGTATACCTTGCTGCTTCTTATTAACGATGAGACACAGAAATTGCATCAGAATTTAATACGAATGGCACAATGCCGACTTAAGTACAAGAGGACTGACACTCTCACTCTCTATGATTTGAACCTCTCCTGTGAGTCCAGTTTTAGATTCCGATGATTCACTTCAGGTTTACTGTATACCTTGCAGCTTCTTATTGACGATGAGACACAGAAATTGCATCAGAATTTAATACGAATGGCACAATGCCGACTTAAGTACAAGAGGACCGACACTCTCACTTTCTATGATTTGCACCTCTCCTGTGAGTCCAGTTTTAGATTCCGATGCTTCACTTCAGGTTTACTGTATACCTTGCTGCTTCTTATTGACGATGACACACAGAAATTGCATCAGAATTTAATACGAATGGCACAATGCCGACTTAAGTACAAGAGGACTGACACTCTCACTCTCTATGATTTGAACCTCTCCTGTGAGTCCAGTTTTAGATTCCGATGCTTCACTTCAGGTTTACTGTATACCTTGCAGCTTTTTATTGACGATGAAACACAGATATTGCATCGGAATTAAATTCAAATGGCACAATGCCGACTTAAGTACAAGAGGACTGACACTTCAACTTTCTATGATTTGAACCTCTCCTTTGAGTCCAATTTTAGATTACGATGCTTCACTTCAGGTTTACTGTATCCCTTGGACCTTTTTATTGACGATGAAACACAGAAATTGCATCCGAATTTAATACAAAAGGCACAATACCGACTTAAGTGCAAGAGGAGTGAGTCTCTAACTATCTACGATTTGAACTTCTCCTGTGAGTCCAGTTTTAGATTCCGATGCTTCACTTTAGGTTTACTGTATACCTTGCACCTTCTTATTAACGATGAAACACAGAAATTGCATCCGAATTTAATACAAATGATATAATGCAGACTTATTACAAGAGGACTGACACTCTCACTTTCTATGATTTGAACCTCTCCTGTGAATCGAGTTTTAGATTCCGATGCTTCACTTCAGGTTTACTGTATCCCTTGGACCTTCTTATTGACGATAAAACACATAAATTGCATCCGAATTTAATACAAAAGGCACAATGGCGACTTAAGTACAAGAGGACTGACACTCTCACTTTCTATGATTTGCACCTCTCCTGTGAGTCCAGTTTTAGATTCCGATGCTTCACTTCAGGTTTACTGTATACCTTGCAGCTTTTTATTGACGATGAGACACAGGAATTGAATCGTAATTTAATACAAATGGCACAATGCCGACTTAAGTATAAGAGGACTGACACTCTCACTTTCCATGATTCGCACCTCTCCTGTGAGTCCAGTTTTAGATTCCGATGCTTCACTTCAGGTTTACTGTATACCTTGCACCTTCTTATTGACGATGAAACACAGAAATTGCAGTCGAATTTAATACAAATGATATAATGCCGACTTAATTACAAGAGGACTGACACTCTCACTTTCTATGATTTGAACCTCTCCTCTGAGTCCAGTTTTAGATTCCGATGCTTCACTTCTGGTTTACTGTATACCTTGCACCTTCTTATTGGCGATGAGACACAGAAATTGCATCGGAATTAAAAACAAAAGGCACAATGCCGACTTAAGTAAAAGGGGACTGACACTCTCACTTTCTATGATTTGAATCCCTCCTGTGAGTCCAGTTTTAGATTCCGATGCTTCACTTCAAGTTCACTGTATACCTTGGACCTTCTTATTGACGATGAAACACAGAGTTTGCATTTGAATGTAAGACAAAAGGCACATAGCCGCCTTAAGTACAAGAGGGCTGACACTCTAACTTTCTATGATTTGAATCTCTCCTGTGAGTCCAGTTTTACATTCCGATGCTTCACTTCAGGTTTACTGTATCCCTTGGACCTTCTTATTGAAGATGAAACACAGAAATTGCTTCCCAATTTAATACAAATGGCACAATACCGACTTAGGTAGAAGAGGACTGACACTCTCACTTTCTATGATATAACCTCTCCTGTGAGTTCAGTATTAGATTCCGATGCTTCACTTCAGGTTTACTGTATACCTTGCACCTTCTTATTAACGATGAAACAGAGAAATTGCATCGGAATTAAATGCAAAACGCACAATGACGACTTAATTAGAAGTGGACTGACACTCTAACTTTCTACGATTTGAACCTCTCCTGTGAGTCCAGTTTTGGATTCCGATGCTTCACTTCAGGTTTACTGTATACCTTGCAGTTTCTTATTGACAATGAGACACAGAAGTTGCATCGGAATTTAAACAAATGGCACAATGCCGACTTAAGTACAAGAGGACTGACACTCTCACTTTCTATGATTTGCACCTCTCCTGTGAGTCCAGTTTTAGATTCCGATGCTTCACTTCAGGTTTACTATATACCTTGCACCTTCTTATTGACGATGAAACACAGATATTGCATCGGAATTAAATTCAAAAGGCACAATGCCGACTTAAGTACAAGAGGACTGACACTTCAACTTTCTATGATTTGAACCTCTCCTTTGAGTCCAATTTTAGATTACGATGCTTCACTTCAGGTTTACTGTATCCCTTGGACCTTCTTATTGACGATGAAACACAGAAATTGCATCCGAATATAATACAAAAGGCACAATACCGACTTAAGTGCAAGAGGAGTGAGTCTCTAACTATCTACGATTTGAACTTCTCCTGTGAGTCCAGTTTTAGATTCCGATGCTTCACTTCAGGTTTACTGTATACCTTGTACCTTCTTATTAACGATGAAACACAGAAATTGCATCCGAATTTAATACAAATGATATAATGCAGACTTATTACAAGAGGACTGACACTCTCACTTTCTATGATTTGAACCTCTCCTGTGAGTCCAGTTTTAGATTCCGATGCTTCACTTCAGGATTACTGTATCCCTTGGACCTTCTTAATGACGATGATACACAGAAATTGTATCCAAATTTAATACAAAAGGCACAATGGCGGCTTAAGTACAAGAAGATTGACACTCTCGATTTCCATGATTTGAACCTCTCCTGTTGGTCCAGTTTTAGATTCCGAAGCTTCACTTCAGGTTTACTGTATACTTTGCAGCTTCTTATTGACGATGAAACACAGAAATTGCATCGGAAATAAATTCAAAAGGCACTATACCGACTTAAGTACAAGAGGACTGACACTCTCACTTTCTGTGATTTGAACCTCTCCTGTGAGTCCAGTTTTAGATTCCGATGCTTCACTTCAGGTTTACTGTATACCTTGCAGCATTTTATTGACGATGAGACACAGGAATTGAATCGTAATTTAATACAATTGGCACAATGCCGACTTAAGTACAAGAGGACTGAGACTCTCACTTTCCATGATTTGCACCTCTCCTGTGAGTCCAGTTTTAGATTCCGATTCTTCACTTCAGGTTTACTGTATACCATGCACCTTCTTATTGACGATGAAACACAGAAATTGCAGTCGAATTTAATACAAATGATATAATGCCGACTTAATTACAAGAGGACTGACACTCTCACTTTCTATGATTTGAACCTCTAGTGTGAGTCCAGTTTTAGATTCCGATGCTTCACTTCTTATTTACTGTATACCTTGCACCTTGTTATTGGCGATGAGACACAGAAATTGCATCGGAATTAAATACAAAAGGCACAATGCCGACTTAAGTAAAAGGGGACTGACACTCTCACTTTCTATGATTTGAATCCCTCCTGTGAGTCCAGTTTTAGATTCCGATGCTTCACTTCAAGTTCACTGTATACCTTGGACCTTCTTATTGACGATGAAACACAGAAATTGCATCCGAATATAATACAAAAGGCACAATACCGACTTAAGTGCAAGAGGAGTGAGTCTCTGACTATCTACGATTTGAACTTCTCCTGTGAGTCCAGTTTTAGATTCCGATGCTTCACTTCAGGTTTACTGTATACCTTGCACCTTCTTATTGACGATGAAACACAGAAATTGCATCCGAATTTAATACAAATGATATAATGCAGACTTATTACAAGAGGACTGACACTCTCACTTTCTATGATTTGAACTTCTCCTGTGAGTCCAGTTTTAGATTCCGATGCTTCACTTCAGGTTTACTGTATCCCTTGGACCTTCTTAATGACGATGATACACAGAAATAGCATCTAAATTTAATACAAAAGGCACAATGGCGACTTAAGTACAAGAAGATTGACACTCTCGATTTCCATGATTTGAACCTCTCCTGTGAGTCCAGTTTTAGATTCCGAAGCTTCACTTCAGGTTTACTGTATACCTTGCAGCTTCTTATTGACGATGAAACACAGAAATTGCATCGGAAATAAATTCAAACGGCACTATACCGACTTAAGTACAAGAGGACTGACGCTCTCACTTTCTATGATTTGAACCTCTCCTGTGAGTCCAGTTTTAGATTCCGATGCTTCACTTCAGGTTTACTGTATACCTTGCAGCTTTTTATTGACGATGAGACACAGGAATTGAATCGGAATTTAATACAAATGGCACAATGCCGACTTAAGTACAAGAGGACTGACACTCTCACTTTCCATGATTTGCACCTCTCCTGTGAGTCCAGTTTTAGATTCCGATGCTTCACTTCAGGTTTACTGTATACCTTGCACCTTCTTATTGACAATGAAATACAGAAATTGCAGTCGAATTTAATACAAATGATATAATGCCGACTTAATTACAAGAGGACTGACACTCTCACTTTCTATGATTTGAACCTCTCCTGTGAGTCCAGTTTTAGATTCCGATGCTTCACTTCTGGTTTACTGTATACCTTGCACCTTCTTATTGGCGATGAGACACAGAAATTGCATCGGAATTAAATACAAAAGGCACAATGCCGACTTAAGTAAAAGGGGACTGACACTCTCACTTTCTATGATTTGAATCCCTCCTGTGAGTCCAGTTTTAGATTCCGATGCTTCACTTCAAATTCACTGTATACCTTGGACCTTCTTATAGACGATGAAACACAGAGTTTGCATTTGAATTTAAGACAAAAGGCACATAGCCGTCTTAAGTACAAGAGGGCTGACACTCAAACTTTCTATGATTTCAACTTCTCCTGTGAGTCCAGTTTTAGATTCCGATGCTTCACTTCAGGTTTACTGTATCCCTTGGACCTTCTTATTGACGATGAAACACAGAAATTGCATCCGATTTTAATACAAAAGGCACAATGGCGACTTAAGTACAAGAGGACTGACACTCTCACTTTCCATGATTTGAACCTCTCCTGTGAGTCCAGTTTTAGATTCCGATGCTTCACTTCAGGTTAACTGTATCCCTTGGACCTTCTTATTGACGATGAAACACAGAAATTGCTTCCGAATTTAATACAAAAGGCACAATGGCGACTTAAGCACAAGAAGACTGACACTATAACTTTCTATGATTTGAACCTCTCCTGTGAATCGAGTTTTAGATTCCGATGCTTCACTTCAGGTTTACTGTATCCCTTGGACCTTCTTATTGACGATAAAACACAGAAATTGCATCCGAATTTAATACAAAAGGCACAATGGCGACTTAAGCACAAGAAGACTGACACTCTCACTTTCCATGATTTGAACCTCTCCTGTGGGACCATTTTTAGATTCCGATGCTTCACTTCAGGTTTACTGTATACCTTGCACCTTCTTACTGACGATGAAACACAGAAATTGCATCCGAATTTAATACAAAAGCCACAATGGCGACTTAAGTACAAGAGGACTGACACTCTCACTTTCCATGATTTGAACCTCTCCTGTGAGACCAGTTTTAGATTCCGATGCTTCACTTCAGGTTTACTGTATACCTTGCAGCTTTTTATTGACGATGAGACACAGGAATTGAATCGGAATTTAATACAAATGGCACAATGCCGACTTAAGTACAAGAGGACTGAGACTCTCACTTTCCATGATTTGCACCTCTCCTGTGAGTCCAGTTTTAGATTCCGATGCTTCACTTCAGGTTTACTGTATACCTTGCACCTTCTTATTAACGATGAAACACAGAAATTGCATCCGAATTTAATACAAATGATATAATGCAGACTTATTACAAGAGGACTGACACTCTCACTTTCTATGATTTGAACCTCTCCTGTGAGTCCAGTTTTAGATTCCGATGCTTCACTTCAGGTTTACTGTATCCCTTGGACCTTCTTAATGACGATGATACACAGAAATTGCATCCAAATTTAATACAAAAGGCACAATGGCGACTTAAGTACAAGAAGATTGACACTCTCGATTTCCATGATTTGAACCTCTCCTGTGAGTCCAGTTTTAGATTCCGAAGCTTCACTTCAGGTTTACTGTATACCTTGCAGCTTCTTATTGACGATGAAACACAGAAATTGCATCAGAAATAAATTCAAAAGGCACTATACCGACTTAAGTACAAGAGGACTGACACTCTCACTTTCTATGATTTGAACCTCTCCTGTGAGTAAAGTTTTAGATTCCGATGCTTCACTTCAGGTTTACTGTATACCTTGCACCTTCTTATTGACGATGAAACACAGAAATTCCGGTCGAATTTAATACAAATGATATAATGCCGACTTAATTACAAGAGGACTGACACTCTCACTTTCTATGATTTGAACCTCTCCTGTAAGTCCAGTTTTAGATTCCGATGCTTCACTTCTGGTTTACTGTATACCTTGCACCTTCTTATTGGCGATGAGACACAGAAATTGCATCGGAATTAAATACAAAAGGCACAATGCCGACTTAAGTAAAAGGGGACTGACACTCTCACTTTCTATGATTTGAATCCCTCCTGTGAGTCCAGTTTTAGATTCCGATGCTTCACTTCATGTTCACTGTATACCTTGGACCTTCTTATTGACGATGAAACACAGAGTTTGCATTTGAATTTAAGACAAAAGGCACATAGCCGTCTTAAGTACAACAGGGCTGACACTCTAACTTTCTATGATTTCAACCTCTCCTGTGAGTCCAGTTTTAGATTCCGATGCTTCACTTCAGGTTTACTGTATCCCTTGGACCTTCTTATTGACGATGAAACACAGAAATTGCATCCGATTTTAATACAAAAGGCACAATGGCGACTTAAGTACAAGAGGACTGACACTCTCACTTTCCATGATTTGAACCTCTCCTGTGAGTCCAGTTTTACATTCCGATGCTTCACTTCAGGTTTACTGTATCCCTTGGACCTTCTTAGTGACGATGAAACACAGAAATTGCATCTGAATTTAATACAACAGGCACAATACCGACTTAAGTACAAGAGGAGTGACACTCTAATTTTCTATGATTTGAATCTCTCCTGTGGGTCCAGTATTAGATTCCGATGCTTCACTTCAGGTTTACTGTATCCGTTGGACCTTCTTATTGAAGATGAAACACAGAAATTGCTTCCCAATTTAATACAAATGGCACAATACCGACTTAGGTACAAGAGGACTGACACTCTCACTTTCTATGATTTAACCTCTCCTGTGAGTTCAGTATTAGATTCCGATGCTTCACTTCAGGTTTACTGTATACCTTGCAGCTTCTTATTGACAATGAGACACAGAAATTGCATCGGAATTTAAACAAATGGCACAATGCCGACTTAAGTACAAGAGGACTGACACTCTCACTTTCTATGATTTGCACCTCACCTGTGAGTCCAGTTTTAGATTCCGATGCTTCACTTCAGGTTTACTATATACCTTGCACCTTCTTATTGACGATGAAACACAGATATTGCATCGGAATTAAATTCAAAAGGCACAATGCCGACTTAAGTACAAGAGGACTGACACTCTCACTTTCCATGATTTGCACCTCTCCTGTGAGTCCAGTTTTAGATTCCGATGCTTCTCTTCAGGTTTACTGTATACCTTGCACCTTCTTATTGACGATGAAACACAGAAATTGCAGTCGAATTTAATACAAATGATATAATGCCGACTTAATTACAAGAGGACTGACACTCTCACTTTCTATGATTTGAAAATCTCCTGTGAGTCCAGTTTTAGATTCCGATGCTTCACTTCTGGTTTACTGTATACCTTGCACCTTCTTATTGGCGATGAGACACAGAAATTGCATCGGAATTAAATACAAAAGGCACAATGCCGACTTAAGTACAAGTGGACTGACACTCTAACTTTCTACGATTTGAACCTCTCCTGTGAGTCCAGTTTTGGATTCCGATGCTTCACTTCAGGTTTACTGTATACCTTGCAGCTTCTTATTGACAATGAGACACGGAAATTGCATCGGAATTTAAACAAATGGCACAATGCCGACTTAAGTACAAGAGGACTGACACTCTCACTTTCTATGATTTGCACCTCTCCTGTGAGTCCAGTTTTAGATTCCGATGCTTCACTTCAGGTTTACTATATACCTTGCACCTTCTTCTTGACGATGAAACACAGATATTGCATCGGAATTAAATTCAAAAGGCACAATGCCGACTTAAGTACAAGAGGACTGACACTCTCACTTTCCATGATTTGCACCTCTCCTGTGAGTCCAGTTTTAGATTCCGATGCTTCACTTCAGGTTTACTGTATACCTTGCACCTTCTTATTGACGATGAAACACAGAAATTGCAGTCGAATTTAATACAAATGATATAATGCCGACTTAATTACAAGAGGACTGACACTCTCACTTTCTATGATTTGAACCTCTCCTGTGAGTCCAGTTTTAGATTCCGATGCTTCACTTCTGGTTTACTGTATACCTTACACCTTCTTATTGGCGATGAGACACAGAAATTGCATCGGAATTAAATACAAAAGGCACAATGCCGACTTAAGTAAAAGGGGACTGACACTCTCACTTTCTATGATTTGAATCCCTCCTGTGAGTCCAGTTTTAGATTCCGATGCTTCACTTCAAGTTCACTGTATACCTTGAACCATCTTATTGACGATGAAACACAGAGTTTGCATTTGAATTTAAGACAAAAGGCACATAGCCGTCTTAAGTACAAGAGGGCTGACACTCTAACTTTCTATGATTTCAACTTCTCCTGTGAGTCCAGTTTTAGATTCCGATGCTTCACTTCAGGTTTACTGTATCCCTTGGACCTTCTTATTGACGATGAAACACAGAAATTGCTTCCGAATTTAATACAAAAGGCACAATGGCGACTTAAGCACAAGAAGACTGGCACTATAACTTTCTATGATTTGAACCTCTCCTGTGAATCGAGTTTTAGATTCCGATGCTTCACTTCAGGTTTACTGTATCCCTTGGACCTTCTTATTGACGATAAAACACAGAAATTGCATCCGAATTTAATGCAAAAGGCACAATACCGACTTAAGTGCAAGAGGAGTGAGTCTCTAACTATCTACGATTTGAACTTCTCCTGTGAGTCCAGTTTTAGATTCCGATGCTTCACTTCAGGTTTACTGTATACCTTGCACCTTCTTATTGACGATGAAACACAGAAATTGCATCCGAATTTAATACAAATGATATAATGCAGACTTATTACAAGAGGACTGACACTCTCACTTTCTATGATTTGAACCTCTCCTGTGAGTCCAGTTTTAGATTCCGATGCTTCACTTCAGGTTTACTGTATCCCTTGGACCTTCTTAATGACGATGATACACAGAAATAGCATCCAAATTTAATACAAAAGGCACAATGGCGACTTAAGTACAAGAAGATTGACACTCTCGATTTCCATGATTTGAACCTCTCCTGTGAGTCCAGTTTTAGATTCCGAAGCTTCACTTCAGGTTTACTGTATACCTTGCAGCTTCTTATTGACGATGAAACACAGAAATTGCATCGGATTTTAATACAAAAGGCACAATGGCGACTTAAGTACAAGAGGACTGACACTCTTACTTTCCATGATTTGAACCTCTCCTGTGAGTCCAGTTTTACATTCCGATGCTTCACTTCAGGTTTACTGTATCCCTTGGACCTTCTTATTGACGATGAAACACAGAAATTGCATCTGAATTTAATACAACAGGCACAATACCGACTTAAGTACAAGAGGATGACACTCTAATTTTCTATGATTTGAATCTCTCCTGTGGGTCCAGTATTAGATTCCGATGCCTCACTTCAGGTTTACTGTATCCGTTGGACCTTCTTATTGAACATGAAACACAGAAATTGCTTCCCAATTTAATACAAGTGGCACAATACCGACTTAGGTACAAGAGGACTGACACTCTCACTTTCTATGATTTAACCTCTCCTGTGAGTTCAGTATTAGATTCCGATGCTTCACTTCAGGTTTACTGTATACCTTGCACCTTCTTATTAACGATGAAACAGAGAAATTGCATCGGAATTAAATTCAAAACGCACAATGACGACTTAAGTACAAGTGGACTGACACTCTAACTTTCTACGATTTGAACCTCTCCTGTGAGTCCAGTTTTGGATTCCGATGCTTCACTTCAGGTTTACTGTATACCTTGCAGCTTCTTATTGACAATGAGACACAGAAATTGCATCGGAATTTAAACAAATGGCACAATGCCGACTTAGGTACAAGAGGACTGACACTCTCACTTTCTATGATTTGCACCTCTCCTGTGAGTCCAGTTTTAGATTCCGATGCTTCACTTCAGGTTTACTATATACCTTGCACCTTCTTATTGACGATGAAACACAGATATTGCATCGGAATTAAATTCAAAAGGCACAATGCCGACTTAAGTACAAGAGGACTGACACTCTCACTTTCCATGATTTGCACCTCTCCTGTGAGTCCAGTTTTAGATTCCGATGCTTCACTTCAGGTTTACTGTATACCTTGCACCTTCTAATTGACGATGAAACACAGAAATTGCAGTCGAATTTAATACAAATGATATAATGCCGACTTAATTACAAGAGGACTGACACTCTCACTTTCTATGATTTGAACCTCTCCTGTGAGTCCAGTTTTAGATTCCAATGCTTCACTTCTGGTTTACTGTATACCTTGCACCTTCTTATTGGCGATGAGACACAGAAATTGCATCGGAATTAAATACAAAAGGCACAATGCCGACTTAAGTAAAAGGGGACTGACACTCTCACTTTCTATGATTTGAATCCCTCCTGTGAGTCCAGTTTTAGATTCCGATGCTTCACTTCAAGTTCACTGTATACCTTGGACCTTCTTATTGACGATGAAACACAGAGTTTGCATTTGAATTTAAGACAAAAGGCACATAGCCGTCTTAAGTACAAGAGGGCTGACACTCTAACTTTCTATGATTTCAACCTCTCCTGTGAGTCCAGTTTTAGATTCCGATGCTTCACTTCAGGTTTACTGTATCCCTTGGACCTTCTTATTGACGATGAAACACAGAAATTGCATCCGATTTTAATACAAAAGGCACAATGGCGACTTAAGTACAAGAGGACTGACACTCTCACTTTCCATGATTTGAACCTCTCCTGTGAGTCCAGTTTTACATTCCGATGCTTCACTTCAGGTTTACTGTATCCCTTGGACCTTCTTATTGACGATGAAACACAGAAATTGCATCCGAATTTAATACAACAGGCACAATACCGACTTAAGTACAAGAGGAGTGACACTCTAATTTTCTATGATTTGAATCTCTCCTGTGGGTCCAGTATTAGATTCCGATGCTTCACTGCAGGTTTACTGTATCCGATGGACCTTCTTATTGAAGATGAAACACAGAAATTGCTTCCCAATTTAATACAAATGGCACAATACCGACTTAGGTACAAGAGGACTGACACTCTCACTTTCTATGATTTAACCTCTCCTGTGAGTTCAGTATTAGACTCCGATGCTTCACTTCAGGTTTACTGTATACCTTGCACCTTCTTATTAACGATGAAACAGAGAAATTGCATCGGAATTAAATTCAAAACGCACAATGACGACTTAAGTACAAGTGGACTGACACTCTAACTTTCTACGATTTGAACCTCTCCTGTGAGTCCAGTTTTGGATTCCGATGCTTCACTTCAGGGTTACTGTATACCTTGCAGCTTCTTATTGACAATGAGACACAGAAATTGCATCGGAATTTAAACAAATGGCACAATGCCGACTTAAGTACAAGAGGACTGACACTCTCACTTTCTAAGTTTGCACCTCTCCTGTGAGTCCAGTTTTAGATTCCGATGCTTCACTTCAGGTTTACTATATACCTTGCACCTTCTTATTGACGATGAAACACAGATATTGCATCGGAATTAAATTCAAAAGGCACAATGCCGACTTAAGTACAAGAGGACTGTTACTCTCACTTTCCATGATTTGCACCTCTCCTGTGAGTCCAGTTTTAGATTCCGATGCTTCACTTCAGGTTTACTGTATAGCTTGCACCTTCTTATTGACGATGAAACACAGAAATTGCAGTCGAATTTAATACAAATGATATAATGCCGACTTAATTACAAGAGGACTGACACTTTTACTTTCTATGATTTGAACCTCTCATGTGAGTCCAGTTTTAGATTCCGATGCTTCACTTCTGGTTTACTGTATACCTTACACCTTCTTATTGGCGATGAGACACAGAAATTGCATCGGAATTAAATACAAAAGGCACAATGCCGACTTAAGTAAAAGGGGACTGACACTCTCACTTTCTATGATTTGAATCCCTCCTGTGAGTCCAGTTTTAGATTCCGATGCTTCACTTCAAGTTCACTGTATACCTTGAACCTTCTTATTGACGATGAAACACAGAGTTTGCATTTGAATTTAAGACAAAAGGCACATAGCCGTCTTAAGTACAAGAGGGCTGACACTCTAACTTTCTATGATTTTAACTTCTCCTGTGAGTCCAGTTTTAGATTCCGATGCTTCACTTCAGGTTTGCTGTATCCCTTGGACCTTCTTATTGACGATGAAACACAGAAATTGCATCCGATTTTAATACAAAAGGCACAATGGCGACTTAAGTACAAGAGGACTGACACTCTCACTTTCCATGATTTGAACCTCTCCTGTGAGTCCAATTTTAGATTCCGATGCTTCACTTCAGGTTTACTGTATCCCTTGGACCTTCTTTTTGACGATGAAACACAGAAATTGCATCCGAATTTAATACAACAGGCACAATACCGACTTAAGTACAAGAGGAGTGACACTCTAATTATCTATGATTTGAATCTCTCCTGTGGGTCCAGTTTTAGATTCCGATGCTTCACTTCAGGTTTACTGTATCCCTTGGACCTTCTTATTGACGATGAAACACAGAAATTGCTTCCGAATTTAATACAAAAGGCACAATGGCGACTTAAGCACAAGAAGACTGACACTATAACTTTCTATGATTTGAACCTCTCCTGTGAATCGAGTTTTAGATTCCGATGCTTCACTTCAGGTTTACTGTATCCCTTGGACCTTCTTATTGACGATAAAACACAGAAATTGCATCCGAATTTAATACAAAAGGCACAATACCGACTTAAGTGTAAGAGTAGTGAGCCTCTAACTATCTACGATTTGAACTTCTCCTGTGAGTCCACTTTTAGATTGCGATGCTTCACTTCAGGTTTACTGTATACCTTGCACCTTCCTATTGACGATGAAACACAGAAATTGCATCCGAATTTAATACAAATGATATAATGCAGACTTATTACAAGAGGACTGACACTCTCACTTTCTATGATTTGAACCTCTCCTGTGAGTCCAGTTTTAGATTCCGATGCTTCACTTCAGGTTTACTGTATCCCTTGGACTTTCTTAATGACGATGATACACAGAAATAGCATCCAAATTTAATACAAAAGGCACAATGGCGACTTAAGTACAAGAAGATTGACACTCTCGATTTCCATGATTTGAACCTCTCCTGTGAGTCCAGTTTTAGATTCCGAAGCTTCGCTTCAGGTTTACTGTATACCTTGCAGCTTCTTATTGACGATGAAACACAGAAATTGCATCGGAAATAAATTCAAAAGGCACTATACCGACTTAAGTACAAGAGGACTGACACTCTCACTTTCTATGATTTGAACCTCTCCTGTGAGTCCAGTTTTAGATTCCGATGCTTCACTTCAGGTTTACTGTATACCTTGCAGCTTTTTATTGACGATGAGACACAGGAATTGAATCGGAATTTAATACAAATGGCACAATGCCGACTTAAGTACAAGAGGACTGAGACTCTCACTTTCCATGATTTGCACCTCTCCTGTGAGTCCAGTTTTAGATTCCGATGCTTCACTTCAGGTTTACTGTATACCATGCACCTTCTTATTGACGATGAAACACAGAAATTGCAGTCGAATTTAATACAATTGATATAATGCCGACTTAATTACAAGAGGACTGACACACTCACTTTCTATGATTTGAACTTCTCCTGTGAGTCCAGTTTTAGATTCCGATGCTTCACTTCTTATTTACTGTATACCTTGCACCTTCTTATTGGCGATGAGACACAGAAATTGCATCGGAATTAAATACAAAAGGCACAATGCCGACTTAAGTAAAAGGGGACTGACACTCTCACTTTCTATGATTTGAATCCCTCCTGTGAGTCCAGTTCTAGATTCCGATGCTTCACTTCAAGTTCACTGTATACCTTGGACCTTCTTATTGACGATGAAACACAGAAATTGCATCCGAATATAATACAAAAGGCACAATACCGACTTAAGTGCAAGAGGAGTGAGTCTCTAACTATCTACGATTTGAACTTCTCCTGTGAGTCCAGTTTTAGATTCCGATGCTTCACTTCAGGTTTACTGTATACCTTGCACCTTCTTATTGACGATGAAACACAGAAATTGCATCCGAATTTAATACAAATGATATAATGCAGACTTATTACAAGAGGACGGACACTCTCACTTTCTATGATTTGAACCTCTCCTGTGAGTCCAGTTTTAGATTCCGATGCTTCACTTCAGGTTTACTGTATCCCTCGGACCTTCTTAATGACGATGATACACAGAAATAGCATCCAAATTTAATACAAAAGGCACAATGGCGACTTAAGTACAAGAAGATTGACACTCTCGATTTCCATGATTTGAACCTCTCCTGTGAGGTCCAGTTTTAGATTCCGAAGCTTCACTTCAGGTTTACTGTATACCTTGCAGCTTCTTATTGACGATGAAACACAGAAATTGCATCGGAAATAAATTCAAAAGGCACTATACCGACTTAAGTACAAGAGGACTGACACTCTCACTTTCTATGATTTGAACCTCTCCTGTGAGTCCAGTTTTAGATTCCGATGCTTCACTTCAGGTTTACTGTATACCTTGCAGCTTTTTATTGACGATGAGACACAGGAATTGAATCGGAATTTAATACAAATGGCACAATGCCGACTTAAGTACAAGAGGACTGACACTCTCACTTTCCATGATTTGCACCTCTCCTGTGAGTCCAGTTTTAGATTCCGATGCTTCACTTCAGGTTTACTGCATACCTTGCACCTTCTTATTGACGATGAAACACAGAAATTGCAGTCGAATTTAATACAAATGATATAATGCCGACTTAATTACAAGAGGACTGACACTCTCACTTTCTATGATTTGAACCTCTCCTGTGAGTCCAGTTTTAGATTCCGATGCTTCACTTCTTATTTACTGTATACCTTGCACCTTCTTATTGGCGATGAGACACAGAAATTGCATCGGAATTAAATACAAAAGGCACAATGGCGACTTAAGTAAAAGGGGACTGACACTCTCACTTTCTATAATTTGAATCCCTCCTGTGAGTCCAGTTTTAGATTCCGATGCTTCACTTCAAGTTCACTGTATACCTTGGACCTTCTTATTGACGATGAAACACAGAAATTGCATCCGAATATAATACAAAAGGCACAATACCGACTTAAGTGCAAGAGGAGTGAGTCTCTAACTATCTACGATTTGAACTTCTCCTGTGAGTCCAGTTTTAGATTCCGATGCTTCACTTCAGGTTTACTGTATACCTTGCACCTTCTTATTGACGATGAAACACAGGAATTGCATCCGAATTTAATACAAATGATATAATGCAGACTTATTACAAGAGGACTGACACTCTCACTTTCTATGATTTGAACCTCTCCTGTGAGTCCAGTTTTAGATTCCGATGCTTCACTTCAGGTTTACTGTATCCCTTGGACCTTCTTAATGACGATGATACACAGAAATAGCATCCAAATTTAATACAAAAGGCACAATGGCGACTTAAGTACAAGAAGATTTACACTCTCGATTTCCCTGATTTGAACCTCTCCTGTGAGTCCAGTTTTAGATTCCGAAACTTCACTTCAGGTTTACTGTATACCTTGCAGCTTCTTATTGATGATGAAACACAGAAATTGCATCGGAAATAAATTCAAAAGGCACTATACCGACTTAAGTACAAGAGGACTGACACTCTCACTTTCTATGATTTGAACCTCTCCTGTGAGTCCAGTTTTAGATTCCGATGCTTCACTTCAGGTTTACTGTATACCTTGCAGCTTTTTATTGACGATGAGACACAGGAATTGAATCGGAATTTAATACAAATGGCACAATGCCGACTTAAGTACAAGAGGACTGACACTCTCACTTTCCATGATTTGCACCTCTCCTGTGAGTCCAGTTTTAGATTCCGATGCTTCACTTCAGGTTTACTGTATAACTTGCACCTTCTTATTGACGATGAAACACAGAAATTGCTTCCGAAATTAATACAAAAGGCACAATGGCGACTTAAGCACAAGAAGACTGACACTATAACTTTCTATGATTTGAACCTCTCCTGTGAATCGAGTTTTAGATTCCGATGCTTCACTTCAGGTTTACTGTATCCCTTGGACTTTCTTATTGACGATAAAACACAGAAATTGCATCCGAATTTAATACAAAAGGCACAATACCGACTTAAGTGCAAGAGGAGTGACACTCTAATTTTCTATGATTTGAATCTCTCCTGTGGGTCCAGTTTTAGATTCCGATGCTTCACTTCAGGTTTACTGTATCCCTTGGACCTTCTTATTGACGATGAAACACAGAAATTGCTTCCGAATTTAATACAAAAGGCACAATGGCGACTTAAGCACAAGAAGACTGACACTATAACTTTCTATGATTTGAACCTCTCCTGTGAATCGAGTTTTAGATTCCGATGCTTCACTTCAGGTTTACTGTATCCCTTGGACCTTCTTATTGACGATAAAACACAGAAATTGCATCCGAATTTAATACAAAAGGCACAAAACCGACTTAAGTGCAAGAGGAGTGAGTCTCTAACTATCTACGATTTGAACTTCTCCTGTGAGTCCAGTTTTAGATTCCGATGCTTCACTTCAGGTTTACTGTATACCTTGCACCTTCTTATTGACGATGAAACACAGAAATTGCATCCGAATTTAATACAAATGATATAATGCAGACTTATTACAAGAGGACTGACACTCTCACTTTCTATGATTTGAACCTCTCCTGTGAGTCCAGTTTTAGATTCCGATGCTTCACTTCAGGTTTACTGTATCCCTTGGACCTTCTTAATGACGATGATACACAGAAATAGCATCCAAATTTAATACAAAAGGCACAATGGCGACTTAAGTACAAGAAGATTGACACTCTCGATTTCCATGATTTGAACCTCTCCTGTGAGTCCAGTTTTAGATTCCGAAGCTTCACTTCAGGTTTACTGTATACCTTGCCGCTTCTTATTGACGATGAAACACAGAAATTGCATCGGAAATAAATTCAAAAGGCACTATACCGACTTAAGTACAAGAGGACTGACACTCTCACTTTCTATGATTTGAACCTCTCCTGTGAGTCCAGTTTTAGATTCCGATGCTTCACTTCAGGTTTACTGTATACCTTGCAGCTTTTTATTGACGATGAGACACAGGAATTGAATCGGAATTTAATACAAATGGCACAATGCCGACTTAAGTACAAGAGGACTGAGACTCTCACTTTCCATGATTTGCACCTCTCCTGTGAGTCCAGTTTCAGATTCCGATGCTTCACTTCAGGTCTACTGTATACCATGCACCTTCTTATTGACGATGAAACACAGAAATTGCAGTCGAATTTAATACAAATGATATAATGCCGACTTAATTACAAGAGGACTGACACTCTCACTTTCTATGATTTGAACCTCTCCTGTGAGTCCAGTTTTAGATTCCGATGCTTCACTTCTTATTTACTGTATACCTTGCACCTTCTTATTGGCGATGAGACACAGAAATTGCATCGGAATTAAATGCAAAAGGCACAATGCCGACTTAAGTAAAAGGGGACTGACACTCTCACTTTCTATGATTTGAATCCCTCCTGTGAGTCCAGTTCTAGATTCCGATGCTTCACTTCAAGTTCACTGTATACCTTGGACCTTCTTATTGACGATGAAACACAGAAATTGCATCCGAATATAATACAAAAGGCACAATACCGACTTAAGTGCAAGAGGAGTGAGTCTCTAACTATCTACGATTTGAACTTCTCCTGTGAGTCCAGTTTTAGATTCCGATGCTTCACTTCAGGTTTACTGTATACCTTGCACCTTCTTATTGACGATGAAACACAGAAATTGCATCCGAATTTAATACAAATGATATAATGCAGACTTATTACAAGAGGACTGACACTCTCACTTTCTATGATTTGAACCTCTCCTGTGAGTCCAGTTTTAGATTCCGATGCTTCACTTCAGGTTTACTGTATCCCTTGGACCTTCTTAATGACGATGATACACAGAAATAGCATCCAAATTTAATACAAAAGGCACAATGGCGACTTAAGTACAAGAAGATTGACACTCTCGATTTCCATGATTTGAACCTCTCCTGTGAGTCCAGTTTTAGATTCCGAAGCTTCACTTCAGGTTTACTGTATACCTTGCAGCTTCTTATTGACGATGAAACACAGAAATTGCATCGGAAATAAATTCAAAAGGCACTATACCGACTTAAGTACAAGAGGACTGACACTCTCACTTTCTATGATTTGAACCTCTCCTGTGAGTCCAGTTTTAGATTCCGATGCTTCACTTCAGGTTTACTGTATACCTTGCAGCTTTTTATTGACGATGAGACACAGGAATTGAATCGGAATTTAATACAAATGGCACAATGCCGACTTAAGTACAAGAGGACTGACACTCTCACTTTCCATGATTTGCACCTCTCCTGTGAGTCCAGTTTTAGATTCCGATGCTTCACTTCAGGTTTACTGTATACCTTGCACCTTCTTATTGACGATGAAACACAGAAATTGCAGTCGAGTTTAATACAAATGATATAATGCCGACTTAATTACAAGAGGACTGACACTCTCACTTTCTATGATTTGAACCTCTCCTGTGAGTCCAGTTTTAGATTCCGATGCTTCACTTCTGGTTTACTGTATACCTTGCACCTTCTTATTGGCGATGAGACACAGAAATTGCATCGGAATTAAATACAAAGGGCACAATGCCGACTTAAGTAAAAGGGGACTGACACTCTCACTTTCTATGATTTGAATCCCTCCTGTGAGTCCAGTTTTAGATTCCGATGCTTCACTTCATGTTCACTGTATACCTTGGACCTTCTTATTGACGATGAAACACAGAGTTTGCATTTGAATTTAAGACAAAAGGCACATAGCCGTCTTAAGTACAAGAGGGCTGACACTCTAACTTTCTATGATTTCAACTTCTCCTGTGAGTCCAGTTTTAGATTCCGATGCTTCACTTCAGGTTTACTGTATCCCTTGGACCTTCTTATTGACGATGAAACACAGAAATTGCATCCGATTTTAATACAAAAGGCACAATGGCGTCTTAAGTACAAGAGGACTGACACTCTCACTTTCCATGATTTGAACCTCTCCTGTGAGTCCAGTTTTAGATTCCGATGCTTCACTTCAGGTTTACTGTATCCCTTGGACCTTCTTATTGACGATGAAACACAGAAATTGCATCCGAATTTAATACAACAGGCACAATACCGACTTAAGTACAAGAGGAGTGACACTCTAATTTTCTATGATTTGAATCTCTCCTGTGGGTCCAGTTTTAGATTCCGATGCTTCACTTCAGGTTTACTGTATCCCTTGGACCTTCTTATTGACGATGAAACACAGAAATTGCTTCCGAATTTAATACAAAAGGCACAATGGCGACTTAAGTACAAGAAGACTGACACTATAACTTTCTATGATTTGAACCTCTCCTGTGAATCGAGTTTTAGATTCCGATGCCTCACTTCAGGTTTACTGTATCCCTTGGACCTTCTTATTGACGATAAAACACAGAAATTGCATCCGAATTTAATTCAAAAGGCACAATGGCGACTTAAGTACAAGAGGACTGACACTCTCACTTTCCATGATTTGAACCTCTCCTGTGAGTCCAGTTTTAGATTCCGATGCTTCACTTCAGGTTTACTGTACCCTTGGACCTTCTTATTGACGATGAAACACAGAAATTGCATCCGAATTTAATACAACAGGCACAATACCGACTTAAGTACAAGAGGAGTGACACTCTAATTTTCTATGATTTGAATCTCTCCTGTGGGTCCAGTTTTAGATTCCGATGCTTCACTTCAGGTTTACTGTATCCCTTGGACCTTCTTATTGACGATGAAACACAGAAATTGCTTCCGAATTTAATACAAAAGGCACAATGGCGACTTAAGCACAAGAAGACTGACGCTATAACTTTCTATGATTTGAACCTCTCCTGTGAATCGAGTTTTAGATTCCGATGCTTCACTTCAGGTTTACTGTCTCCCTTGGACCTTCTTATTGACGATAAAACACAGAAATTTCATCCGAATTTAATACAAAAGGCACAATACCGACTTAAGTGCAAGAGGAGTGAGTCTCTAACTATCTACGATTTGAACTTCTCCTGTGAGTCCAGTTTTAGATTCCGATGCTTCACTTCAGGTTTACTGTATACCTTGCACCTTATTATTGACCATGAAACACAGAAATTGCATCCGAATTTAATACAAATGATATAATGCAGACTTATTACAAGAGGACTGACACTCTCACTTTCTATGATTTGAACGTCTCCTGTGAGTCCAGTTTTAGATTCCGATGCTTCACTTCAGGTTTACTGTATCCCTTAGACCTTCTTAATGACGATGATACACAGCAATAGCATCCAAATTTAATACAAAAGGCACAATGGCGACTTAAGTACAAGAAGATTGACACTCTCGATTTCCATGATTTGAACCTCTCCTGTGAGTCCAGTTTTAGATTCCGAAGCTTCACTTCAGGTTTACTGTATACCTTGCAGCTTCTTATTGACGATGAAACACAGAAATTGCATCGGAAATAAATACAAAAGGCACTATACCGACTTAAGTACAAGAGGACTGACACTCTCACTTTCTATGATTTGAACCTCTCCTGTGAGTCCAGTTTTAGATTCCGATGCTTCACTTCAGGTTTACTGTATACCTTGCAGCTTTTTATTGACGATGAGACACAGGAATTGAATCGGAATTTAATACAAATGGCACAATGCCGACTTAAGTACAAGAGGACTGAGACTCTCACTTTCCATGATTTGCACCTCTCCTGTGAGTCCAGTTTTAGATTCCGATGCTTCACTTCAGGTTTACCGTATACCTTGCACCTCCTTATTGACGATGAAACACAGAAATTGCAGTCGAGTTTAATACAAATGATATAATGCCGACTTAATTACAAGAGGACTGACACTCTCACTTTCTATGATTTGAACCTCTCCTGTGAGTCCAGTTTTAGATTCCGATGCTTCACTTCTGGTTTACTGTATACCTTGCACCTTCTTATTGGCGATGAGACACAGAAATTGCATCGGAATTAAATACAAAGGGCACAATGCCGACTTAAGTAAGAGGGGACTGACACTCTCACTTTCTATGATTTGAATCCCTCCTGTGAGTCCAGTTTTAGATTCCGATGCTTCACTTCAAGTTCACTGTATACCTTGGACCTTCTTATTGACGATGAAACACAGAGTTTGCATTTGAATTTAAGACAAAAGGCACATAGCCGTCTTAAGTACAAGAGGGCTGACACTCTAACTTTCTATGATTTCAACTTCTCCTGTGAGTCCAGTTTTAGATTCCGATGCTTCACTTCAGGTTTACTGTATCCCTTGGACCTTCTTATTGACGATGAAACACAGAAATTGCATCCGATTTTAATACAAAAGGCACAATGGCGACTTAAGTACAAGAGGACTGACACTCTCACTTTCCATGATTTGAACCTCTCCTGTGAGTCCAGTTTTAGATTCCGATGCTTCACTTCAGGTTTACTGTATCCCTTGGACCTTCTTATTGACGATGAAACACAGAAATTGCATCCGAATTTAATACAACAGGCACAATACCGACTTAAGTACAAGAGGAGTGACACTCTAATTTTCTATGATTTGAATCTCTCCTGTGGGTCCAGTTTTAGATTCCGATGCTTCACTTCAGGTTTACTGTATCCCTTGGACCTTCTTATTGACGATGAAACACAGAAATTGCTTCCGAATTTAATACAAAAGGCACAATGGCGACTTAAGTACAAGAAGACTGACACTATAACTTTCTATGATTTGAACCTCTCCTGTGAATCGAGTTTTAGATTCCGATGCTTCACTTCAGGTTTACTGTATCCCTTGGACCTTCTTATTGACGATAAAACACAGAAATTGCATCCGAATTTAATACAAAAGGCACAATGGCGACTTAAGTACAAGAGGACTGACACTCTCACTTTCCATGATTTGAACCTCTCCTGTGAGTCCAGTTTTAGATTCCGATGCTTCACTTCAGGTTTACTGTGCCCTTGGACCTTCTTATTGACGATGAAACACAGAAATTGCATCCGAATTTAATACAACAGGCACAATACCGACTTAAGTACAAGAGGAGTGACACTCTAATTTTCTATGATTTGAATCTCTCCTGTGGGTCCAGTTTTAGATTCCGATGCTTCACTTCAGGTTTACTGTATCCCTTGGACCTTCTTATTGACGATGAAACACAGAAATTGCTTCCGAATTTAATACAAAAGGCACAATGGCGACTTAAGCACAAGAAGACTGACGCTATAACTTTCTATGATTTGAACCTCTCCTGTGAATCGAGTTTTAGATTCCGATGCTTCACTTCAGGTTTACTGTCTCCCTTGGACCTTCTTATTGACGATAAAACACAGAAATTTCATCCGAATTTAATACAAAAGGCACAATACCGACTTAAGTGCAAGAGGAGTGAGTCTCTAACTATCTACGATTTGAACTTCTCCTGTGAGTCCAGTTTTAGATTCCGATGCTTCACTTCAGGTTTACTGTATACCTTGCACCTTCTTATTGACGATGAAACACAGAAATTGCATCCGAATTTAATACAAATGATATAATGCAGACTTATTACAAGAGGACTGACACTCTCACTTTCTATGATTTGAACGTCTCCTGTGAGTCCAGTTTTAGATTCCGATGCTTCACTTCAGGTTTACTGTATCCCTTAGACCTTCTTAATGACGATGATACACAGCAATAGCATCCAAATTTAATACAAAAGGCACAATGGCGACTTAAGTACAAGAAGATTGACACTCTCGATATCCATGATTTGAACCTCTCCTGTGAGTCCAGTTTTAGATTCCGAAGCTTCACTTCAGGTTTACTGTATACCTTGCAGCTTCTTATTGACGATGAAACACAGAAATTGCATCGGAAATAAATACAAAAGGCACTATACCGACTTAAGTACAAGAGGACTGACACTCTCACTTTCTATGATTTCAACCTCTCCTGTGAGTCCAGTTTTAGATTCCGATGCTTCACTTCAGGTTTACTGTATACCTTGCAGCTTTTTATTGACGATGAGACACAGGAATTGAATCGGAATTTAATACAAATGGCACAATGCCGACTTAAGTACAAGAGGACTGAGACTCTCACTTTCCATGATTTGCACCTCTCCTGTGAGTCCAGTTTTAGATTCCGATGCTTCACTTCAGGTTTACTGTTTACCATGCACCTTCTTATTGACGATGAAACACAGAAATTGCAGTCGAATTTAATACAAATGATATAATGCCGACTTAATTGCAAGAGGACAGACACTCTCACTTTCTATGATTTGAACCTCTCCTGTGAGTCCAGTTTTAGATTCCGATGCTTCACTTCTTATTTACTGTATACCTTGCACCTTCTTATTGGCGATGAGACACAGAAATTGCATCGGAATTAAATACAAAAGGCACAATGGCGACTTAAGTAAAAGGGGACTGACACTCTCACTTTCTATGATTTGAATCCCTCCTGTGAGTCCAGTTTTAGATTCCGATGCTTCACTTCAAGTTCACTGTATACCTTGGACCTTCTTATTGACGATGAAACACAGAAATTGCATCCGAATATAATACAAAAGGCACAATACCGACTTAAGTGCAAGAGGAGTGAGTCTCTAACTATCTACGATTTGAACTTCTCCTGTGAGTCTAGTTTTAGATTCCGATGCTTCACTTCAGGTTTACTGTATACCTTGCACCTTCTTATTGACGATGAAACACAGAAATTGCATCCGAATTTAAGACAAATGATATAATGCAGACTTATTACAAGAGGACTGACACTCTCACTTTCTATGATTTGAACCTCTCCTGTGAGTCCAGTTTTAGATTCCGATGCTTCACTTCAGGTTTACTGTATCCCTTGGACCTTCTTAATGACGATGATACACAGAAATAGCATCCAAATTTAATACGAAAGGCACAATGGCGACTTAAGTACAAGAAGATTGACACTCTCGATTTCCATGATTTGAACCTCTCCTGTGAGTCCAGTTTTAGATTCCGATGCTTCACTTCAGGTTTACTGTATACCTTGCAGCTTTTTTTGACGATGAGACACAGGAATTGAATCGGAATTTAATACAAATGGCACAATGCCGACTTAAGAACAAGAGGACTGACACTCTCACTTTCCATGATTTGCACCTCTCCTGTGAGTCCAGTTTTAGATTCCGATGCTTCACTTCAGGTTTACTGTATACCTTGCACCTTCTTATTGACGATGAAACACAGAAATTGCAGTCGAATTTAATACAAATGATATAATGCCGACTTAATTACAAGAGGACTGACACTCTCACTTTCTATGATTTGAACCTCTCCTGTGAGTCCAGTTTTAGATTCCGATGCTTCACTTCTGGTTTACTGTATACGTTGCACCTTCTTATTGGCGATGAGACACAGAAATTGCATCGGAATTAAATACAAAAGGCACAATGCCGACTTAAGTAAAAGGGGACTGACACTCTCACTTTCTATGATTTGAATCCCTCCTGTGAGTCCAGTTTTAGATTCCGATGCTTCACTTCAAGTTCACAGTATACCTTGGACCTTCTTATTGACGATGAAACACAGAGTTTGCATTTGAATTTAAGACAAAAGGCACATAGCCGTCTTAAGTACAAGAGGGCTGACACTCTAACTTTCTATGATTTCAACTTCTCCTGTGAGTCCAGTTTTAGATTCCGATGCTTCACTTCAGGTTTACTGTATCCCTTGGACCTTCTTATTGACGATGAAACACAGAAATTGCATCCGATTTTAATACAAAAGGCACAATGGCGACTTAAGTACAAGAGGACTGACACTCTCACTTTCCATGATTTGAACCTCTCCTGTGAGTCCAGTTTTAGATTCCGATGCTTCACTTCAGGTTTACTGTATCCCTTGGACCTTCTTATTGACGATGAAACACAGAAATTGCATCCGAATTTAATACAACAGGCACAATAACGACTTAAGTACAAGAGGAGTGACACTCTAATTTTCTATTATTTGAATCTCTCCTGTGGGTCCAGTTTTAGATTCCGATGCTTCACTTCAGGTTTACTGTATCCCTTGGACCTTCTTATTGACGATGAAACACAGAAATTACTTCCGAATTTAATACAAAAGGCACAATGGCGACTTAAGCACAAGAAGACTGACATTATAACTTTCTATGATTTGAACCTCTCCTGTGAATCGAGTTTTAGATTCCGATGCTTCACTTCAGGTTTACTGTATCCCTTGGACCTTCTTATTGACGATAAAACACAGAAATTGCATCCGAATTTAATACAAAAGGCACAATGGCGACTTAAGCACAAGAAGACTGACACTCTCACTTTCCATGATTTGAACCTCTCCTGTGGGTCCATTTTTAGATTCCGATGCTTCACTTCAGGTTTACTGTTTACCTTGCACCTTCTTACTGACGATGAAACACAGAAATTGCATCCGAATTTAATACAAAAGGCACAATGGCGACTTAAGTACAAGAGGACTGACACTCTCACTTTCCATGATTTGAACCTCTCCTGTGAGACAAGTTTTAGATTCCGATGCTTCACTTCAGGTTTACTGTATACCTTGCAGCTTTTTATTGACGATGAGACACAGGAATTGAATCGGAATTTAATACAAATGGCACAATGCCGACTTAAGTACAAGAGGACTGAGACTCTCACTTTCCATGATTTGCACCTCTCCTGTGAGTCCAGTTTTAGATTCCGATGCTTCACTTCGGGTTTACTGTATCCCTTGGACCTTCTTATTGACGATGAAACACAGAAATTGCATCCGATTTTAATACAAAAGGCACAATGGCGACTTAAGTACAAGAGGACTGACACTCTCACTTTCCATGATTTGAACCTCTCCTGTGAGTCCAGTTTTAGATTCCGATGCTTCACTTCAGGTTTACTGTATCCCTTGGACCTTCTTATTGACGATGAAACACAGAAATAGCATCCGAATTTAATACAACAGGCACAATACCGACTTAAGTACAAGAGGAGTGACACTCTAATTTTCTATGATTTGAATCTCTCCTGTGGGTCCAGTTTTAGATTCCGATGCTTCACTTCAGGTTTACTCTATCCCTTGGACCTTCTTATTGACGATGAAACACAGAAATTGCTTCCGAATTTAATACAAAAGGCACAATGGCGACTTAAGCACAAGAAGACTGACACTATAACTTTCTATGATTTGAACCTCTCCTGTGAATCGAGTTTTAGATTCCGATGCTTCACTTCAGGTTTACTGTATCCCTTGGACCTTCTTATTGACGATAAAACACAGAAATTGCATCCGAATTTAATACAAAAGGCACAATGGCGACTTAAGCACAAGAAGACTGACACTCTCACTTTCCATGATTTGAACCTCTCCTGTGGGTCCATTTTTAGATTCCGATGCTTCACTTCAGGTTTACTGTATACCTTGCACCTTCTTACTGACGATGAAACACAGAAATTGCATCCGAATTTAATACAAAAGGCACAATGGCGACTTAAGTACAAGAGGACTGACACTCTCACTTTCCATGATTTGAACCTCTCCTGTGAGACCAGTTTTAGATTCCGATGCTTCACTTCAGGTTTACTGTATACCTTGCAGCTTTTTATTGACGATGAGACACAGGAATTGAATCGGAATTTAATACAAATGGCACAATGCCGACTTAAGTACAAGAGGACTGAGACTCTCACTTTCCATGATTTGCACCTCTCCTGTGAGTCCAGTTTTAGATTCCGATGCTTCACTTCAGGTTTACTGTATACCTTGCACCTTCTTATTAACGATGAAACACAGAAATTGCATCCGAATTTAATACAAATGATATAATGCAGACTTATTACAAGAGGACTGACACTCTCACTTTCTATGATTTGAACCTCTCCTGTGAGTCCAGTTTTAGATTCCGATGCTTCACTTCAGGTTTACTGTATCCCTTGAACCTTCTTAATGACGATGATACACAGAAATTGCATCCAAATTTAATACAAAAGGCACAATGGCGACTTAAGTACAAGAAGATTGACACTCTCGATTTCCATGATTTGAACCTCTCCTGTGAGTCCAGTTTTAGATTCCGAAGCTTCACTTCAGGTTTACTGTATACCTTGCAGCTTCTTATTGACGATGAAACACAGAAATTGCATCGGAAATAAATTCAAAAGGCACTATACCGACTTAAGTACAAGAGGACTGACACTCTCACTTTCTATGATTTGAACCTCTCCTGTGAGTCCAGTTTTAGATTCCGATGCTTCACTTCAGGTTTACTGTATACCTTGCAGCTTTTTATTGACGATGAGACACAGGAATTGAATCGTAATTTAATACAAATGGCACAATGCCGACTTAAGTACAAGAGGACTGACACTCTCACTTTCCATGATTTGCACCTCTCCTGTGAGTCCAGTTTTGGATTCCGATGCTTCACTTCAGGTTTACTGTATACCTTGCACCTTCTTATTGACGATGAAACACAGAAATTGCAGTCGAATTTAATACAAATGATATAATGCCGACTTAATTACAAGAGGACTGACACTCTCACTTTCTATGATTTGAACCTCTCCTGTGAGTCCAGTTTTAGATTCCGATGCTTCACTTCTGGTTTACTGTATACCTTGCACCTTCTTATTGGCGATGAGACACAGAAATTGCATCGGAATTAAATACAAAAGGCACAATGCCGACTTAAGTAAAAGGGGTCTGACACTCTCACTTTCTATGATTTGAATCCCTCCTGTGAGTCCAGTTTTAGATTCCGATGCTTCACTTCAAGTTCACTGTATAACTTGGACCCTCTTATTGACGATGAAACACAGAGTTTGCATTTGAATTTAAGACAAAAGTCACATAGCCGTCTTAAGTACAAGAGGGCTGACACTCTAACTTTCTATGATTTCAACCTCTCCTGTGAGTCCAGTTTTAGATTCCGATGCTTCACTTCAGGTTTACTGTATCCCTTGGACCTTCTTATTGACGATGAAACACAGAAATTGCATCCGATTTTAATACAAAAGGCACAATGGCGACTTAAGTACAAGAGGACTGACACTCTCACTTTCCATGATTTGAACCTCTCCTGTGAGTCCAGTTTTACATTCCGATGCTTCACTTCAGGTTTACTGTATCCCTTGGACCTTCTTATTGACGATGAAACACAGAAATTGCATCCGAATTTAATACAACAGGCACAATACCGACTTAAGTACAAGAGGAGTGAAACTCTAATTTTCTATGATTTGAATCTCTCCTGTGGGTCCAGTATTAGATTCCGATGCTTCACCTCAGGTTTACTGTATCCCTTGGACCTTCTTATTGAAGATGAAACACAGAAATTGCTTCCCAATTTAATACAAATGGCACAATACCGACTTAGGTACAAGAGGACTGACACTCTCACTTTCTATGATTTAACCTCTCCTGTGAGTTCAGTATTAGATTCCGATGCTTCACTTCAGGTTTACTGTATACCTTGCACCTTCTTACTGACGATGAAACACAGAAATTGCATCCGAATTTAATACAAAAGGCACAATGGCGACTTAAGTACAAGAGGACTGACACTCTCACTTTCCATGTTTTGAACCTCTCCTGTGAGACAAGTTTTAGATTCCGATGCTTCACTTCAGGTTTACTGTATACCTTGCAGCTTTTTATTGACGATGAGACACAGGAATTGAATCGGAATTTAATACAAATGGCACAATGCCGACTTAAGTACAAGAGGACTGAGACTCTCACTTTCCATGATTTGCACCTCTCCTGTGAGTCCAGTTTTAGATTCCGATGCTTCACTTCAGGTTTACTGTATCCCTTGGACCTTCTTATTGACGATGAAACACAGAAATTGCATCCGATTTTAATACAAAAGGCACAATGGCGACTTAAGTACAAGAGGACTGACACTCTCACTTTCCATGATTTGAACCTCTCCTGTGAGTCCAGTTTTAGATTCCGATGCTTCACTTCAGGTTTACTGTATCCCTTGGACCTTCTTATTGACGATGAAACACAGAAATAGCATCCGAATTTAATACAACAGGCACAATACCGACTTAAGTACAAGAGGAGTGACACTCTAATTTTCTATGATTTGAATCTCTCCTGTGGGTCCAGTTTTAGATTCCGATGCTTCACTTCAGGTTTACTGTATCCCTTGGAACTTCATATTGACGATGAAACACAGAAATTGCTTCCGAATTTAATACAAAAGGCACAATGGCGACTTAAGCACAAGAAGACTGACACTATAACTTTCTATGATTTGAACCTCTCCTGTGAATCGAGTTTTAGATTCCGATGCTTCACTTCAGGTTTACTGTATCCGTTGGACCTTCTTATTGACGATAAAACACAGAAATTGCATCCGAATTTAATACAAAAGGCACAATGGCGACTTAAGCACAAGAAGACTGACACTCTCACTTTCCATGATTTGAACCTCTCCTGTGGGTCCATTTTTAGATTCCGATGCTTCACTTCAGGTTTACTGTATACCTTGCACCTTCTTACTGACGATGAAACACAGAAATTGCATCCGAATTTAATACAAAAGGCACAATGGCGACTTAAGTACAAGAGGACTGACACTCTCACTTTCCATGATTTGAACCTCTCCTGTGAGACCAGTTTTAGATTCCGATGCTTCACTTCAGGTTTACTGTATACCTTGCAGCTTTTTATTGACGATGAGACACAGGAATTGAATCGGAATTTAATACAAATGGCACAATGCCGACTTAAGTACAAGAGGACTGAGACTCTCACTTTCCATGATTTGCACCTCTCCTGTGAGTCCAGTTTTAGATTCCGAAGCTTCACTTCAGGTTTACTGTATACCTTGCACCTTCTTATTAACGATGAAACACAGAAATTGCATCCGAATTTCATACAAATGATATAATGCAGACTTATTACAAGAGGACTGACACTCTCACTTTCTATGATTTGAACCTCTCCTGTGAGTCCAGTTTTAGATTCCGATGCTTCACTTCAGGTTTACTGTATCCCTTGGACCTTCTTAATGACGATGATACACAGAAATTGCATCCAAATTTAATACAAAAGGCACAATGGCGACTTAAGTACAAGAAGATTGACACTCTCGATTTCCATGATTTGAACCTCTCCTGTGAGTCCAGTTTTAGATTCCGAAGCTTCACTTCAGGTTTACTGTATACCTTGCAGCTTCTTATTGACGATGAAACACAGAAATTGCATCGGAAATAAATTCAAAAGGCACTATACCGACTTAAGTACAAGAGGACTGACACTCTCACTTTCTATGATTTGAACCTCTCCTGTGAGTCCAGTTTTAGATTCCGATGCTTCACTTCAGGTTTACTGTATACCTTGCAGCTTTTTATTGACGATGAGACACAGGAATTGAATCGTAATTTAATACAAGTGACACAATGCCGACTTAAGTACAAGAGGACTGACACTCTCACTTTCCATGATTTGCACCTCTCCTGTGAGTCCAGTTTGGATTCCGATGCTTCACTTCAGGTTTACTGTATACCTTGCACCTTCTTATTGACGATGAAACACAGAAATTGCATTCGAATTTAATACAAATGATATAATGCCGACTTAATTACAAGAGGACTGACACTCTCACTTTCTATGATTTGAACCTCTCCTGTGAGTCCAGTTTTAGATTCCGATGCTTCACTTCTGGTTTACTGTATACCTTGCACCTTCTTATTGGCGATGAGACACAGAAATTGCATCGGAATTAAATACAAAAGGCACAATGCCGACTTAAGTAAAAGGGGTCTCACACTCTCACTTTCTATGATTTGAATCCCTCCTGTGAGTCCAGTTTTTGATTCCGATGCTTCACTTCAAGTTCACTGTATACCTTGGACCTTCTTATTGACGATGAAACACAGAGTTTGCATTTGAATTTAAGACAAATGGCACATAGCCGTCTTAAGTACAAGAGGGCTGACACTCTAACTTTCTATGATTTCAACCTCTCCTGTGAGTCCAGTTTTAGATTCCGATGCTTCACTTCAGGTTTACTGTATCCCTTGGACCTTCTTATTGACGATAAAACACAGAAATTTCATCCGAATTTAATACAAAAGGCACAATACCGACTTAAGTGCAAGAGGAGTGAGTCTCTAACTATCTACGATTTGAACTTCTCCTGTGAGTCCAGTTTTAGATTCCGATGCTTCACTTCAGGTTTACTGTATACCTTGCACCTTCTTATTGACGATGAAACACAGAAATTGCATCCGAATTTAATACAAATGATATAATGCAGACTTATTACAAGAGGACTGACACTCTCACTTTCTATGATTTGAACGTCTCCTGTGAGTCCAGTTTTAGATTCCGATGCTTCACTTCAGGTTTACTGTCTCCCTTAGACCTTCTTAATGACGATGATACACAGCAATAGCATCCAAATTTAATACAAAAGGCACAATGGCGACTTAAGTACAAGAAGATTGACACTCTCGATTTCCATGATTTGAACCTCTCCTGTGAGTCCAGTTTTGGATTCCGAAGCTTCACTTCAGGTTTACTGTATACCTTGCAGCTTCTTATTGACGATGAAACACAGAAATTGCATCGGAAATAAATACAAAAGGCACTATACCGACTTAAGTACAAGAGGACTGACACTCTCACTTTCTATGATTTGAACCTCTCCTGTGAGTCCAGTTTTAGATTCCGATGCTTCACTTCAGGTTTACTGTATACCTTGCAGCTTTTTATTGACGATGAGACACAGGAATTGAATCGGAATTTAATACAAATGGCACAATGCCGACTTAAGTACAAGAGGACTGAGACTCTCACTTTCCATGATTTGCACCTCTCCTGTGAGTCCAGTTTTAGATTCCGATGCTTCACTTCAGGTTTACTGTATACCATGCACCTTCTTATTGACGATGAAACACAGAAATTGCAGTCGAATTTAATACAAATGATATAATGCCGACTTAATTACAAGAGGACTGACACTCTCACTTTCTATGATTTGAACCTCTCCTGTGAGTCCAGTTTTAGATTCCGATGCTTCACTTCTTATTTACTGTATACCTTGCACCTTCTTATTGGCGATGAGACACAGAAATTGCATCGGAATTAAATACAAAAGGCACAATGGCGACTTAAGTAAAAGGGGACTGACACTCTCACTTTCTATGATTTGAATCCCTCCTGTGAGTCCAGTTTTAGATTCCGATGCTTCACTTCAAGTTCACTGTATACCTTGGACCTTCTTATTGACGATGAAACACAGAAATTGCATCCGAATATAATACAAAAGGCACAATACCGATTTAAGTGCAAGAGGAGTGAGTCTCTAACTATCTACGATTTGAACTTCTCCTGTGAGTCCAGTTTTAGATTCCGATGCTTCACTTCAGGTTTACTGTATACCTTGCACCTTCTTATTGACGATGAAACACAGAAATTGCATCCGAATTTAAGACAAATGATATAATGCAGACTTATTACAAGAGGACTGACACTCTCACTTACTATGATTTGAACCTCTCCTGTGAGTCCAGTTTTAGATTCCGATGCTTCACTTCAGGTTTACTGTATCCCTTGGACCTTCTTAATGACGATGATACACAGAAATAGCATCCAAATTTAATACGAAAGGCACAATGGCGACTTAAGTACAAGAAGATTGACACTCTCGATTTCCATGATTTGAACCTCTCCTGTGAGTCCAGTTTTAGATTCCGATGCTTCACTTCAGGTTTACTGTATACCTTGCAGCTTTTTATTGACGATGAGACACAGGAATTGAATCGGAATTTAATACAAATGGCACAATGCCGACTTAAGTACAAGAGGACTGACACTCTCACTTTCCATGATTTGCACCTCTCCTGTGAGTCCAGTTTTTAGATTCCGATGCTTCACTTCAGGTTTACTGTATACCTTGCACCTTCTTATTGACGATGAAACACAGAAATTGCAGTCGAATTTAATACAAATGATATAATGCCGACTTAATTACAAGAGGACTGACACTCTCACTTTCTATGATTTGAACCTCTCCTGTGAGTCCAGTTTTAGATTCCGATGCTTCACTTCTGGTTTACTGTATACGTTGCACCTTCTTATTGGCGATGAGACACAGAAATTGCATCGGAATTAAATACAAAAGGCACAATGGCGACTTAAGTAAAAGGGGACTGACACTCTCACTTTCTATGATTTGAATCCCTCCTGTGAGTCCAGTTTTAGATTCCGATGCTTCACTTCAAGTTCACAGTATACCTTGGATCTTCTTATTGACGATGAAACACAGAGTTTGCATTTGAATTTAAGACAAAAGGCACATAGCCGTCTTAAGTACAAGAGGGCTGACACTCTAACTTTCTATGATTTCAACTTCTCCTGTGAGTCCAGTTTTAGATTCCGATGCTTCACTTCAGGTTTACTGTATCCCTTGGACCTTCTTATTGACGATGAAACGCAGAAATTGCATCCGATTTTAATACAAAAGGCACAATGGCGACTTAAGTACAAGAGGACTGACACTCTCACTTTCCATGATTTGAACCTCTCCTGTGAGTCCAGTTTTAGATTCCGATGCTTCACTTCAGGTTTACTGTATCCCTTGGACCTTCTTATTGACGATGAAACACAGAAATTGCATCCGAATTTAATACAACAGGCACAATACCGACTTAAGTACAAGAGGAGTGACACTCTAATTTTCTATTATTTGAATCTCTCCTGTGGGTCCAGTTTTAGATTCCGATGCTTCACTTCAGGTTTACTGTATCCCTTGGACCTTCTTATTGACGATGAAACACAGAAATTGCTTCCGAATTTAATACAAAAGGCACAATATCGATTTAAGCACAAGAAGACTGACATTATAACTTTCTATGATTTGAACCTCTCCTGTGAATCGAGTTTTAGATTCCGATGCTTCACTTCAGGTTTACTGTATCCCTTGGACCTTCTTATTGACGATAAAACACAGAAATTGCATCCGAATTTAATACAAAAGGCACAATGGCGACTTAAGCACAAGAAGACTGACACTCTCACTTTCCATGATTTGAACCTCTCCTGTGGGTCCATTTTTAGATTCCGATGCTTCACTTCAGGTTTACTGTATACCTTGCACCTTCTTACTGACGATGAAACACAGAAATTGCATCCGAATTTAATACAAAAGGCACAATGGCGACTTAAGTACAAGAGGACTGACACTCTCACTTTCCATGATTTGAACCTCTCCTGTGAGACAAGTTTTAGATTCCGATGCTTCACTTCAGGTTTACTGTATACCTTGCTGCTTTTTATTGACGATGAGACACAGGAATTGAATCGGAATTTAATACAAATGGCACAATGCCGACTTAAGTACAAGAGGACTGAGACTCTCACTTTCCATGATTTGCACCTCTCCTGTGAGTCCATTTTTAGATTCCGATGCTTCACTTCAGGTTTACTGTATCCCTTGGACCTTCTTATTGACGATGAAACACAGAAATTGCATCCGATTTTAATACAAAAGGCACAATGGCGACTTAAGTACAAGAGGACTGACACTCTCACTTTCCATGATTTGAACCTCTCCTGTGAGTCCAGTTTTAGATTCCGATGCTTCACTTCAGGTTTACTGTATCCCTTGGACCTTCTTATTGACGATGAAACACAGAAATAGCATCCGAATTTAATACAACAGGCACAATACCGACTTAAGTACAAGAGGAGTGACACTCTAATTTTCTATGATTTGAATCTCTCCTGTGGGTCCAGTTTTAGATTCCGATGCTTCACTTCAGGTTTACTGTATCCCTTGGACCTTCTTATTGACGATGAAACACAGAAATTGCTTCCGAATTTAATACAAAAGGCACAATGGCGACTTAAGCACAAGAAGACTGACACTATAACTTTCTATGATTTGAACCTCTCCTGTGAATCGAGTTTTAGATTCCGATGCTTCACTTCAGGTTTACTGTATCCCTTGGACCTTCTTATTGACGATAAAACACAGAAATTGCATCCGAATTTAATACAAAAGGCACAATGGCGACTTAAGCACAAGAAGACTGACACTCTCACTTTCCATGATTTGAACCTCTCCTGTGGGTCCATTTTTAGATTCCGATGCTTCACTTCAGGTTTACTGTATACCTTGCACCTTCTTACTGACGATGAAACACAGAAATTGCATCCGAATTTAATACAAAAGGCACAATGGCGACTTAAGTACAAGAGGACTGACACTCTCACTTTCCATGATTTGAACCTCTCCTGTGAGACCAGTTTTAGATTCCGATGCTTCACTTCAGGTTTACTGTATACCTTGCAGCTTTTTATTGACGATGAGACACAGGAATTGAATCGGAATTTAATACAAATGGCACAATGCCGACTTAAGTACAAGAGGACTGAGACTCTCACTTTCCATGATTTGCACCTCTCCTGTGAGTCCAGTTTTAGATTCCGATGCTTCACTTCAGGTTCACTGTATACCTTGCACCTTCTTATTAACGATGAAACACAGAAATTGCATCCGAATTTATTACAAATGATATAATGCAGACTTATTACAAGAGGACTGACACTCTCACTTTCTATGATTTGAACCTCTCCTGTGAGTCCAGTTTTAGATTCCGATGCTTCACTTCAGGTTTACTGTATCCCTTGGACCTTCTTAATGACGATGATACACAGAAATTGCATCCAAATTTAATACAAAAGGCACAATGGCGACTTAAGTACAAGAAGATTGACACTCTCCATTTCCATGATTTGAACCTCTCCTGTGAGTCCAGTTTTAGATTCCGAAGCTTCACTTCAGGTTTACTGTATACCTTGCAGCTTCTTATTGACGATGAAACACAGAAATTGCATCGGAAATAAATTCAAAAGGCACTATACCGACTTAAGTACAAGAGGACTGACACTCTCACTTTCTATGATTTGAACCTCTCCTGTGAGTCCAGTTTTGGATTCCGATGCTTCACTTCAGGTTTACTGTATACCTTGCACCTTCTTATTGACGATGAAACACAGAAATTGCAGTCGAATTTAATACAAATGATATAATGCCGACTTAATTACAAGAGGACTGACACCTCACTTACTATGATTTGAACCTCTCCTGTGAGTCCAGTTTTAGATTCCGATGCTTCACTTCTAGTTTACTGTATACCTTGCACCTTCTTATTGGCGATGAGACACAGAAATTGCATCGGAATTAAATACAAAAGGCACAATGCCGACTTAAGTAAAAGGGGTCTGACACTCTCACTTTCTATGATTTGAATCCCTCCTGTGAGTCCAGTTTTAGATTCCGATGCTTCACTTCAAGTTCACTGTATACCTTGGACCTTCTTATTGACGATGAAACATAGAGTTTGCATTTGAATTAAAGACAAAAGGCACATAGCCGTCTTAAGTACAAGAGGGCTGACACTCTAACTTTCTATGATTTCAACCTCTCCTGTGAGTCCAGTTTTAGATTCCGATGCTTCACTTCAGGTTTACTGTATCCCTTGGACCTTCTTATTGACGATGAAACACAGAAATTGCATCCGATTTTAATACAAAAGGCACAATGGCGACTTAAGTACAAGAGGACTGACACTCTCACTTTCCATGATTTGAACCTCTCCTGTGAGTCCAGTTTTACATTCCGATGCTTCACTTCAGGTTTACTGTATCCCTTGGATCTTCTTATTGACGATGAAACACAGAAATTGCATCCGAATTTAATACAACAGGCACAATACCGACTTAAGTACAAGAGGAGTGACACTCTAATTTTCTATGATTTGAATCTCTCCTGTGGGTCCAGTATTAGATTCCGATGCTTCACTTCAGGTTTACTGTATCCCTTGGACCTTCTTATTGAAGATGAAACACAGAAATTGCTTCCCAATTTAATACAAATGGCACAATACCGACTTAGGTACAAGAGGACTGACACTCTCACTTTCTATGATTTAACCTCTCCTGTGAGTTCAGTATTAGATTCCGATGCTTCACTTCAGGTTTACTGTATACCTTGCACCTTCTTATTAACGATGAAACAGAGAAATTGCATCGGAATTAAATTCAAAACGCGCAATGACGACTTAGCTACAAGTGGACTGACACTCTAACTTTCTACGATTTGAACCTCTCCTGTGAGTCCAGTTTTGGATTCCGATGCTTCACTTCAGGTTTACTGTATACCTTGCAGCTTCTTATTGACAATGAGACACAGAAATTGCATCGGAATTTAAACAAATGGCACAATGCCGACTTAAGTACTAGAGGACTGACACTCTCACTTTCTATGATTTGCACCTCTCCTGTGAGTCCAGTTTTAGATTCCGATGCTTCACTTCAGGTTTACTATATACCTTGCACCTTCTTATTGACGATGAAACACAGATATTGCATCGGTATTAAATTCAAAAGGCACAATGCCGACTTAAGTACAAGAGGACTGACACTCTCACTTTCCATGATTTGCACCTCTCCTGTGAGTCCAGTTTTAGATTCCGATGCTTCACTTCAGGTTTACTGTATACCTTGCACCTTCTTATTGACGATGAAACACAGAAATTGCAGTCGAATTTAATACAAATTATATAATGGCGACTTAATTACAAGAGGAGTGACACCCTCACTTTCTATGATTTGAACCTCTCCTGTGAGTCCAGTTTTAGATTCCGATGCTTCACTTCTGGTTTACTGTATACCTTGCACCTTCTTATTGGCGATGAGACACAGAAATTGCATCGGAATTAAATACAAAAGGCACAATGCCGACTTAAGTAAAAGGGGACTGACACTCTCACTTTCTATGATTTGAATCCCTCCTGTGAGTCCAGTTTTAGATTCCGATGCTTCACTTCAAGTTCACTGTATACCTTGGACCTTCTTATTGACGATGAAACACAGAAATTGCATCCGAATATAATACAAAAGGCACAATACCGACTTAAGTGCAAGAGGAGTGAGTCTCTAACTATCTACGATTTGAACTTCTCCTGTGAGTCTAGTTTTAGATTCCGATGCTTCACTTCAGGTTTACTGTATACCTTGCACCTTCTTATTGACGATGAAACACAGAAATTGCATCCGAATTTAAGACAAATGATATAATGCAGACTTATTACAAGAGGACTGACACTCTCACTTTCTATGATTTGAACCTCTCCTGTGAGTCCAGTTTTAGATTCCGATGCTTCACTTCAGGTTTACTGTATCCCTTGGACCTTCTTAATGACGATGATACACAGAAATTGCATCCAAATGTAATACAAAAGGCACAATGGCGACTTAAGTACAAGAAGATTGACACTCTCGATTTCCATGATTTGAACCTCTCCTGTGAGTCCAGTTTTAAATTCCGAAGCTTCACTTCAGGTTTACTGTATACCTTGCAGCTTCTTATTGACGATGAAACACAGAAATTGCATCGGAAATAAATTCAAAAGGCACTATACCGACTTAAGTACAAGAGGACTGACACTCTCACTTTCTATGACTTGAACCTCTCCTGTGAGTCCAGTTTTAGATTCCGATGCTTCACTTCAGGTTTACTGTATACCTTGCAGCTTATTATTGACGATGAGACACAGGAATTGAATCGGAATTTAATACAAATGGCACAATGCCGACTTAAGTACAAGAGGACTGACACTCTCATTTTCCATGATTTGCACCTCTCCTGTGAGTCCAGTTTTAGATTCCGATGCTTCACTTCAGGTTTACTGTATACCTTGCACCTTCTTATTGACGATGGAACACAGAAATTGCAGTCGAATTTAATACAAATGATATAATGCCGAATTAATTACAAGAGGACTGACACTCTCACTCTCTATGATTTGAACCTCTCCTGTGAGTCCAGTTTTAGATTCCGATGCTTCACTTCTGGTTTACTGTATACCTTGCACCTTCTTATTGGCGATGAGACACAGAAATTGCATCGGAATTAAATACAAAAGGCACAATGCCGACTTAAGTAAAAGGGGACTGACACTCTCACTTTCTATGATTTGAATCCCTCCTGTGAGTCCAGTTTTAGATTCCGATGCTTCACTTCAAGTTCACTGTATACCTTGGACCTTCTTACTGACGATGAAACACAGAGTTTGCATTTGAATTTAAGACAAAAGGCACATAGCCGTCTTAAGTACAAGAGGGCTGACACCTGACTTTCTACGATTTCAACCTCTCCTGTGAGTCCAGTTTTAGATTCCGATGCTTCACTTCAGGTTTACTGTATCCCTTGGACCTTCTTATTGACGATGAAACACAGAAATTGCATCCGATTTTAATACAAAAGGCACAACGGCGACTTAAGTACAAGAGGACTGACACTCTAACTTTCCATGATTTAAACCTCTCCTGTGAGTCCAGTTTTAGATTCCGATGCTTCACTTCAGGTTTACTGTATCCCTTGGACCTTCTTATTGACGATGAAACACAGAAATTGCATCCGAATTTAATACAACAGGCACAATACCGACTTAAGTACAAGAGGAGTGACACTCTAATTTTCTATGATTTGAATCTCTCCTGTGGGTCCAGTATTAGATTCCGATGCTTCACTTCAGGTTTACTGTATCCCTTGGACCTTCTTATTGAAGATGAAACACAGAAATTGCTTCCCAATTTAATACAAATGGCACAATACCGACTTAGGTACAAGAGGACTGACACTCTCACTTTCTATGATTTAACCGCTCCTGTGAGTTCAGTATTAGATTCCGATGCTTCACTTCAGGTTTACTGTATCCCTTGGACCTTCTTATTGAAGATGAAGCACAGAAATTGCTTCCCAATTTAATACAAATGGCACAATACCGACTTAGGTACAAGAGGACTGACACTCTCACTTTCTATGATTTAACCTCTCCTGTGAGTTCAGTATTAGATTCCGATGCTTCACTTCAGGTTTACTGTATCCCTTGGAACTTCTTATTGACGATGAAACACAGAAATTGCATCCGAATTTAATACAAAAGTCACAATACCGACTTAGGTACAAGAGAACTGACACTCTAACGCTCTAACTAACTATGATTTGAAACTCACCTGTGAGTCCAGTTTTACATTACGATGCTTCACTTCAGGTTTACTGTATCCCTTGGACCTTCTTATTGACGATGAAACACAGAAATTGCATCCGAATTTAATACAAAAGTCACAATACCGACTTCGGTACAAGAGGAGTGACACTATAACTTTCTATGATTTGAACCTCTCCTGTGAATCGAGTTTTAGATTCCGATGCTTCACTTCAGGTTTACTGTATCCCTTGGACCTTCTTATTGACGATAAAACACAGAAATTGCATCCGAATTTAATACAAAAGGCACAATGGCGACTTAAGTACAAGAGGACTGACACTCTCACTTTCTATGATTTGCACCTCTCCTGTGAGTCCAGTTTTAGATTCCGATGCTTCACTTCAGGTTTACTATATACCTTGCACCTTCTTATTGACGATGAAACACAGATATTGCATCGGAATTAAATTCAAAAGCACAATGCCGACTTAAGTACGAGAGGACTGACACTTCAACTTTCTATGATTTGAACCTCTCCTTTGAGTCCAATTTTAGATTCCGATGCTTCACTTCAGGTTTACTGTATCCCTTGGACCTTCGTATTGACGATGAAACACAGAAATTGCATCCGAATATAATACAAAAGGCACAATACCGACTTAAGTGCAAGAGGAGTGAGTCTCTAACTATCTACGATTTGAACTTCTCCTGTGAGTCCAGTTTTAGATTCCGATGCTTCACTTCAGGTTTACTGTATACCTTGCACCTTCTTATTGACGATGAAACACAGAAATTGCATCCGAATTTAATACGAACGATATAATGCAGACTTATTACAAGAGGACTGACACTCTCACTTTCTATGATTTGAACCTCTCCTGTGAGTCCAGTTTTAGATTCCGATGCTTCACTTCAGGTTTACTGTATACCTTGCAGCTTCTTATTGACGATGAGACACAGAAATTGCATCAGAATTTAATACGAATTGCACAATGCCGACTTAAGTACAAGAAGATTGACACTCTCGATTTCCATGATTTGAACCTCTCCTGTGAGTCCAGTTTTAGATTCCGAAGCTTCACTTCAGGTTTACTGTATACCTTGCAGCTTCTTATTGACGATGAAACACAGAAATTGCATCGGAAATAAATTCAAAAGGCACTATACCGACTTAAGTACAAGAGGACTGACACTCTCACTTTCTATGATTTGAACCTCTCCTGTGAGTCCAGTTTTAGATTCCGATGCTTCACTTCAGGTTTACTGTATACCTTGCAGCTTTTTATTGACGTTGAGACACAGGAATTGAATCGTAATTTAATACAAATGGCACAATGCCGACTTAAGTACAAGAGGACTGACACTCTCACTTTCCATGATTTGCACCTCTCCTGTGAGTCCAGTTTTAGATTCCGATGCTTCACTTCAAGTTTACTGTATACCTTGCACCTTCTTATTGACGATGAAACACAGAAAATGCAGTCGAATTTAATACAAATGATATAATGCCGACTTAATTACAAGAGGACTGACACTCTCACTTTCTATGATTTGAACCTCTCCTGTGAGTCCAGTTTTAGATTCCGATGCTTCACTTCTGGTTTACTGTATACCTTGCACCTTCTTATTGGCGATGAGACACAGAAATTGCATCGGAATTAAATACAAAAGGCACAATGCCGACTTAAGTAAAAGGGGACTGACACTCTCACTTTCTATGATTTGAATCCCTCCTGTGAGTCCAGTTTTAGATTCCGATGCTTCACTTCAAGTTCACTGTATACCTTGGACCTTCTTATTGACGATGAAACACAGAGTTTGCATTTGAACTTAAGACAAAAGGCACATAGCCGTCTTAAGTACAAGAGGGCTGACACTCTAACTTTCTATGATTTCAACCTCTCCTGTGAGTCCAGTTTTAGATTCCGATGCTTCACTTCAGGTTTACTGTATCCCTTGGACCTTCTTATTGACGATGAAACACAGATATTGCATCCGATTTTAATACAAAAGGCACAATGGCGACTTAAGTACAAGAGGACTGACACTCTCACTTTCCATGATTTGAACCTCTCCTGTGAGTCCAGTTTTACATTCCGATGCCTCACTTCAGGTTTACTGTATCCCTTGGACCTTCTTATTGACGATGAAACACAGAAATTGCATCCGAATTTAATACAACAGGCACAATACCGACTTAAGTACAAGAGGAGTGACACTCTAATTCTCTATGATTTGAATCTCTCCTGTGGGTCCAGTATTAGATTCCGATGCTTCACTTCAGGTTTACTGTATCCCTTGGACCTTCTTACTGAAGATGAAACACAGAAATTGCTTCCCAATTTAATACAAATGGCACAATACCGACTTAGGTACAAGAGGACTGACACTCTCACTTTCTATGATTTAACCTCTCCTGTGAGTTCAGTATTAGATTCCGATGCTTCACTTCAGGTTTACTGTATCCCTTGGACCTTCATATTGACGATGAAACACAGATATTGCATCCGAATTTAATACAAAAGTCACAATACCGACTTAGGTACAAGAGAACTGACACTCTAACGCTCTAACTCTCTATGATTTGAAACTCACCTGTGAGTCCAGTTTTACATTCCGATGCTTCACTTCAGGTTTACTGTATCCCTTGGACCTTCTTATTGACGATGAAACACAGAAATTGCATCCGAATTTAATACAAAAGTCACAATACCGACTTAGGTACAAGAGAAGTGACACTATAACTTTCTATGATTTGAACCTCTCCTGTGAATCGAGTTTTAGATTCCGATGCTTCACTTCAGGTTTACTGTATCCCTTGGACCTTCGTATTGACGATAAAACACAGAAATTGCATCCGAATTTAATACAAAAGGCACAATGGCGACTTAAGTACAAGAGGACTGACACTCTCACTTTCTATGATTTGCACCTCTCCTGTGAGTCCAGTTTTAGATTCCGATGCTTCACTTCAGGTTTACTATATACCTTGCACCTTCTTATTGACGATGAAACACAGATATTGCATCGGAATTAAATTCAAAAGGCACAATGCCGACTTAAGTACAAGAGGACTGACACTTCAACTTTCTATGATTTGAACCTCTCCTTTGAGTCCAATTTTAGATTCCGATGCTTCGTTTCAGGTTTACTGTATCCCTTGGACCTTCTTATTGACGATGAAACACAGAAATTGCATCCGAATATAATAAAAAAGGCACAATACCGACTTAAGTGCAAGAGGAGTGAGTCTCTAACTATCTACGATTTGAACTTCTCCTGTGAGTCCAGTTTTAGATTCCGATGCTTCACTTCAGGTTTACTGTACACCTTGCACCTTCTTATTGACGATGAAACACAGAAATTGCATCCGAATTTAATACAAATGATATAATGCAGACTTATTACAAGAGGACTGACACTCTCACATTCTATGATTTTAACCTCTCCTGTGAGTCCAGTTTTAGATTCCGATGCTTCACTTCAGGTTTACTGTATACCTTGCAGCTTCTTATTGACGATGAGACACAGAAATTGCATCAGAATTTAATACGAATGGCACAATGCCGACTTAAGTACAAGAGGACTGACACTCTCACTCTCTATGATTTGAACCTCTCCTGTGAGTCCAGTTTTAGATTCCGATGCTTCACTTCAGGTTTACTGTATACCTTGCAGCTTCTTATTGACAATGAGACACAGAAATTGCATCGGAATTTAAACAAATGGCACAATGCCGACTTAAGTACAAGAGGACTGACACTCTCACTTTCTATGATTTGCACCTCTCCTGTGAGTCCAGTTTTAGATTCCGATGCTTCACTTCAGGTTTACTATATACCTTGCACCCTCTTATTGACGATGAAACACAGATATTGCATCGGAATTAAATTCAAAAGGCACAATGCCGACTTAAGTACAAGAGGACTGACACTTCAACTTTCTATGATTTGAACCTCTCCTTTGAGTCCAATCATAGATTACGATGCTTCACTTCAGGTTTACTGTATCCCTTGGACCTTCTTATTGACGATGAAACACAGAAATTGCATCCGAATATAATACAAAAGGCACAATACCGACTTAAGTGCAAGAGGAGTGAGTCTCTAACTATCTACGATTTGAACTTCTCCTGTGAGTCCAGTTTTAGTTACCGATGCTTCACTTCAGGTTTACTGTATACCTTGCACCTTCTTATTAACGATGAAACACAGAAATTGCATCCGAATTTAATACAAATGATATAATGCAGACTTATTACAAGAGGACTGACTCTCTCACTTTCTATGATTTGAACCTCTCCTGTGAGTCCAGTTTTAGATTCCGATGCTTCACTTCAGGTTTACTGTATCCCTTGGACCTTCTTAGTGACGATGATACACAGAAATTGCATCCAAATTTAATACAAAAGGCACAATGGCGACTCAAGTACAAGAAGATTGACACTCTCGATTTCCATGATTTGAACCTCTCCTGTGAGTCCAGTTTTAGATTCCGAAGCTTCACTTCAGGTTTACTGTATACCTTGCAGCTTCTTATTGACGATGAAACACAGAAATTGCATCGGAAATAAATTCAAAAAGCACTATACCGACTTAAGTACAAGAGGACTGACACTCTCACTTTCTATGATTTGAACCTCTCCTGTGAGTCCAGTTTTAGATTCCGATGCTTCACTTCAGGTTTACTGTATACCTTGCAGCTTTTTATTGACGATGAGACACAGGAATTGAATCGTAATTTAATACAAATGGCACAATGCCGACTTAAGTACAAGAGGACTGACACTCTCACTTTCCATGATTTGCACCTCTCCTGTGAGTCCAGTTTTAGATTCCGATGCTTCACTTCAGGTTTACTGTATACCTTGCACCTTCTTATTGACGATGAAACACAGAAATTGCATCCGATTTTAATACAAA
>NW_025727831.1:0-127361 GCF_021461385.2 Schistocerca piceifrons | reverse complement strand
GACGATGAAACACAGAAATTGCATCCGAATTTAAATTAAATGGCATAATGCCGACTTAATTACAAGAGGTCTGACACTCTCACTTTCTATGATTTGAACCTCTCCTGTGAGTCCAGTTTTAGATTCCGATGCTTCACTTCAGGTTTACTGTATCCCTTGGACCTTCTTATTGACGATGAAACACAGAAATTGCATCCGAATTTAATTCAAATGGCACAATGCCGACTTAAGTACAAGAGGACTGACACTCTCACTTTCTATGTCTTGAACCTCTCCTGTGAGTCCAGTTTCAGATTCCGATGCTTCACTTCAGGTTTACTGTATACCTTGCAGCTTCTTATTGACGATGAGACACAGAAATTGCATCGGAATTTAATACAAATGGCACAATGCCGACTTAAGTACAAGAGGACTGACACTCTCACTTTCTATGATTTGCACCTCTCCTGTGAGTCAAGTTTTAGATTCCGATGCTTCACTTCAGGTTTACTGTATACCTTGCACCTTCTTATTGACGATGAAACACAGAAATTGCATCGGAATTAAATTCAAAAGGCACAATGCCGACTTAAGTACAAGAGGACTGACACTTCAACTTTCTATGATTTGAACCTCTCCTTTGAGTCCAATTTTAGATTCCGATGCTTCACTTCAGGTTTGCTGTATGCCTTGGACCTACTTATTGACGATGAAACACAGAAATTGCATCCGAATTTAATACAAAAGGCACAATACCGACTTAAGTGCAACAGGAGTGAGTCGCTAACTTTCTATGATTTGAACTTCTCCTGTGAGTCCAGTTTTATATTCCGATGCTTCATTTCAGGTTTACTGTATACCTTGCACCTTCTTATTTACGATGAAACACAGAAATTGCATCCGAATTTAATACAAATGATATAATGCCGACTTAATTACAAGAGGACTGACACTCTCACTTTCTATGATTTGAAACTCTCCTGTGAGTCCAGTTTTAGATTCCGATGCTTCACTTCAGGTGTACTGTTTCCCTTGGACTTTCTTAATGACGATGAAACACAGAAACTGCATCCAAATTTAATACAAAAGGCACAATGGCGACTTATGTACAAGAGGACTGACACTCTCACTTTCCATGATTTGAACATCTCCTGTGAGCCCAGTTTTAGATTCCGAAGCTTCACTTCAGGTTTGCCGTATACCTTGCACCTTCTTATTGACAATGAAACACAGAAATTGCATCGGAATTAGATTCAAAAGGCACAATGCCGACTTAAGTACAAGAGGACTGACACTCTCACTTTCTATGATTTGAACCTCTCCTGTGAGTCCAGTTTTATATTCCTATGCTTCACTTCTGGTTTACTGTATCCCTTAGACCTTCTAATTGACGATGAAACACTGAAATTGAATCCGAAGTATATACAAATGGCATAATGTCGACTTAATACAAGAGGACTGACACTCTCACTTTCTATGATTTGAACCTCTCCTGTGAGTCCAGTTTTAGATTCCGATGCTTCACTACAGGTATACTGTATTCCTTGGAACTTCTTATTGACGATGAAACACAGAAATTGCATCCGATTTAATACAAATGGCACAATGCCGACTTAAGTACAAGAGGACTAACACTCTCACTTTCTATGATTTGAACCTCTCCTGTGAGTCCAGTTTTAGCTTCTGATGCTTCACTTCAGGTTTACTGTGTACCTTGCTACTTCTTATTGACGATGAAACAAAGAAATTGCATCGGAACTAAATTCAAAAGGCACAATGCCGACTTAAGTACAAGAGGACTGACACTCTAACTTTCTATGAATTGAACCTCTCCTGTGAGTCCAGTTTTAGATTCCGATGCTTCACTTCAGGTTTACTGTATCCCTTGCACCTCCTTATTAACGATGAGACACAGAAATTGCATCCGAATTTAATACAAATGGCACAATGCCGACTTAAGTACAAGAGGACTAACACTCTCACTTTCTATGATTTGAACCTCTCCTGTGAGTCCAGTTTTAGATTCCGATGCTTCACTTCAGGTTTACTGTATACCTTGCACCTTCTTATTGACGATGGAACACAGAAATTGCATCGGAATTAAATTCAAAAGGCACAGTGCCGACTTAAGCACAAAAAGACTGACACTCTCACTTTCCATGATTTGAACCTCTCCTGTGGGTCCAGTTAAGGATTCCGATGCTTCCCTTAAGGTATACTGTATCCCTTGGACCTTCTTATTGACGATGAAACACAGAAATTGCATCCGAATTTAATACAAATGGCACAATGCCGACTTAAGTACAAGAGGAATGACACTCTCACTTTCTATGATTTAACCTCTCCTGTGAGTTCAGTATTAGATTCCGATGCTTCACTTCAGGTTTACTGTATCCCTTGGACCTTCTTATTGACGATGAAACACAGAAATTGCATCCGAATTTAATATAAAAGTCACAATACCGACTTAGGTACAAGAGGAGTGACACTATAACTTTCTATGATTTGAACCTCTCCTGTGAGTCCAGTTTTAGATTCCGATGCTTCACTTCAGGTTTACTGTATCCCTTGGACCTTCTTATTGACGATGAAACACAGAAATTGCATCCGAATTTAATACAAATGGCATAATGCCGACTTAATTACAAGAGGTCTGACACTCTCACTTTCTATGATTTGAACCTCTCCTGTGAGTCCAGTTTTAGATTCCGATGCTTTACTTCAGGTTTACTGTATCCCTTGGACCTTCTTATTGACGATGAAGCACAGAAATTGCATCCGAATTTAATTCAAATGGCACAATGCCGACTTAAGTACAAGAGGACTGACACTCTCACGTTCTATGATTTGAACCTCTCCGGTGAGTCCAGTTTTAGATTCCGATGCTTCACTTCAGGTTTACTGTATACCTTGCAGCTTCTTATTGACGATGAGACACAGAAATTGCATCGGAATTTAATACAAATGGCACAATGCCGACTTAAGTACAAGAGGACTGACACTCTCACTTTCTATGATTTGCACCTCTCCTGTGAGTCCCGTTTTAGATTCCGAATCTTCACTTCAGGTTTGCTGTATACCTTAGACCTTCGTATTGACGATGAAACACAGAAATTGCATCGGAATTAAATTCAAAAGGCACAATGCCCACTTAAGTACAAGAGGACTGACACTTCAACTTTCTATGATTTGAACCTCTCCTTTGAGTCTAATTTTAGATTCCGATGCTTCACTTCAGGTTTGCTGTATCCCTTGGACCTTCTTATTGACGATGAAACACAGAAATTGCATCCGAATTTAATACAAAAGGCACAATACCGACTGAAGTGCAACAGGAGTGAGTCGCTAACTTTCTATGATTTGAACTTCTCCTGTGAGTCCAGTTTTATATTCCGATGCTTCACTTCTGGTTTACTGTATACCTTGCACCTTCTTATTTCCGATGAAACACAGAAATTGCATCTGAATTTAATGCAAATGATATAATGCCGAGATAATTACAAGAAGACTGACACTCTCACTTTCTATGATTTGAAACTCTCCTGTGAGTCCAGTTTTAGATTCCGATGCTTCACTTCAGGTGTACTGTATCCCTTCGACTTTCTTAATGACGATGAAACACAGAAACTGCATTCAAATTTAATACAAAAGGCACAATGGCGACTTATGTACAAGAGGACTGACACTCTCACTTTCCATGATTTCAACCTCTCCTGTGAGTCCAGTTTTAGATTCCGAAGCTTCACTTCAGGTTTACTGTATACCTTGCACCTTCTTATTGACGATGAAACACAGAAATTGCATCGGAATTAAATTCAAAAGGCACAATGCCGACTTAAGTACAAGAGGACTGACACTCTCACTTTCTATGATTTGAACCTCTCCTGTGAGTCCAGTTTTAGATTCCGATGCTTCACTACAGGTATACTGTATTCCTTGGAACTTCTTATTGACGATGAAACACAGAAATTGCATCCGATTTAATACAAATGGCACAATGCCGACTTAAGTACAAGAGGACTAACACCTTCACTTTCTATGATTTGAACCTCTCCTGTGAGTCCAGTTTTAGCTTCTGATCCTTCACTTCAGGTTTACTGTATACCTTGCTACATCTTATTGACGATGAAACAAAGAAATTGCATCGGAATTAAATTCAAAAGGCACAATGCCGACTTAAGTACAAGAGGACTGACACGCTAACTTTCTATGAATTGAACCTCTCCTGTGAGTCCAGTTTTAGATTCCGATGCTTCACTTTAGGTTTACTGTATCCCTTGGACCTCCTTATTGACGATGAGACACAGAAATTGCATCCGAATTTAATACAAATGGCACAATGCCAACTTAAGTACAAGAGGACTAACACTCTCACTTTCTATGATTTGAACCTCTCCTGTGAGTCCAGTTTTAGATTCCGATGTTTCACTTCAGGTTTACTGTATACCTTGCACCTTCTTATTGACGATGGAACACAGAAATTGCATCGGAATTAAATTCAAAAGGCACAGTGCCGACTTAAGCACAAAAAGACAGACACTCTCACTTTCCATGATTTGAACCTCTCCTGTGAGTCTGGTTTTAGATTCAGATGCTTCACTTCAGGTTTACTGTATCCCTTGGACCTTCTTATTGACGATTAAACACAGAAATTGCATCCGAATTTAATACAAAAGGCACAATGCCGACTTAAGTACAAGAGGACTGACACTCTAACGCTCTAACTCTCTATGATTTGAACCTGTCTTGTGAGTCCAGTTTAGGATTCCGATGCTTCACTTCAGGTTTACTGTATCCCTTGGACCTTCTTATTGACGATGAAACACAGAAATTGCATTCGAATTTAATACAAATGGCACAATGCCGACTTAAGTACTAGGGGACTGACACTCTTACTTTCTATGATTTGAACCTCTCCTGTGAGTCCAGTTTTAGATTCCGATGCTTCACTTCAGGTTTACTGTATACCTTGCACCTTCTTATATACGATGAAACACAGAAATTGCATCCGAATTTAATACAAATGATATAATGCCGACTTAATTACAAGAGGACTGACACTCTCACTTTCTATGATTTGAAACTCTCCTGTGAGCCCAGTTTTAGATTCCGATGCTTCACTTCAGGTTTACTGTATCCCTTGGGCCTTCTTAATGACGATGAAACACAGAAACTGCATCCAAATTTAATACAAAAGGCACAATGGCAACTTATGTACAAGAGGACTGACACTCTCACTTTCCATGATTTGAACCTCTCCTGTGAGTCCAGTTTTAGATTCCGAAGCTTCAATTCAGGTTTACTGTATACCTTGCACCTTCTTATTGACGATGAAACACAGAAATTGCATCCGAATTTAATTCAAATGGCACAATGCCGACTTAAGTACAAGAGGACTGACACTCTCACTTTCTATGATTCGAACCTCTCCTGTGAGTCCAGTTTTAGATTCCGATGCCTCACTTCAGGTTTACTGTATACCTTGCAGCTTCTTATTGACGATGAAACACAGAAATTGCATCCGAATTTAATACAAAAGGCACAATACCGACTTAAGTGCAACGGGAGTGAGTCGCTAACTTTCTATTATTTGAACTTCTCCTGTGAGTCCAGTTTTAGATTCCGATGCTTCACTTCAGTTTTACTGTATACCTTGCACCTTCATATTGACGATGAAACACAGAAATTGCATCGGAATTTAATACAAATGGCACAATGCCGACTTAAGTCCAAGAGGACTGACACTCTCACTTTCTATGATTTGCACCACTCCTGTGAGTCCAGTTTTAGATTCCGATGCTTCACTTCAGGTTTACTGTATCCCTTGGACCTTCTTATTGACGATGAAACACAGAAATTGCATCCGAATTTAATACAAAAGGCACAATACCGACTTAAGTGCAACGGGAGTGAGTCGCTAACTTTCTATTATTTGAACTTCTCCTGTGAGTCCAGTTTTAGATTCCGATGCTTCACTTCAGGTTTACTGTATACCTTGCACTTTCTTATTTACGATGAAACACAGAAATTGCATCCGAATTTAATACAAATGATATAATGCCGACTTAATTGCAAGAGGACTGACACTCTCACATTCTATGATTTGAAACTCTCCTGTGAGTCCAGTTTTAGATTCCGATGCTTTACTTCAGGTTTACTGTATCCCTTGGACCTTCTTATTGACGATGAAGCACAGAAATTGCATCCGAATTTAATTCAAATGGCACAATGCCGACTTAAGTACAAGAGGACTGACAATCTCTCGTTCTATGATTTGAACCTCTCCGGTGAGTCCAGTTTTAGATTCCGATGCTTCACTTCAGGTTTACTGTATACCTTGCAGCTTCTTATTGACGATGAGACACAGAAATTGCATCGGAATTTAATACAAATGGCACAATGCCGACTTAAGTACAAGAGGACTGACACTCTCACTTTCTATGATTTGCACCTCTCCTGTGAGTCCCGTTTTAGATTCCGAATCTTCACTTCAGGTTTGCTGTATACCTTGGACCTTCGTATTGGCGATGAAACACAGAAATTGCATCGGAATTAAATTCAAAAGGCACAATGCCGACTTAAGTACAAGAGGACTGACACTTCAACTTTCTATGATTTGAACCTCTCCTTTGAGTCTAATTTTAGATTCCGATGCTTCACTTCAGGTTTGCTGTATCCCTTGGACCTTCTTATTGACGATGAAACACAGAAATTGCATCCGAATATAATACAAAAGGCACAATACCGACTGAAGTGCAACAGGAGTGAGTCGCTAACTTTCTATGATTTGAACTTCTCCTGTGAGTCCAGTTTTATATTCCGATGCTTCACTTCTGGTTTACTGTATACCTTGCACCTTCTTATTTACGATGAAACACAGAAATTGCATCTGAATTTAATGCAAATGATATAATGCCGAGATAATTACAAGAGGACTGACACTCTCACTTTCTATGATTTGAAACTCTCCTGTGAGTCCAGTTTTAGATTCCGATGCTTCACTTCAGGTGTACTGTATCCCTTCGACTTTCTTAATGACGATGAAACACAGAAACTGCATTCAAATTTAATACAAAGGGCACAATATCGGCTTATGTACAAGAGGACTGACACTCTCACTTTCCATGATTTCAACCTCTCCTGTGAGTCCAGTTTTAGATTCCGAAGCTTCACTTCAGGTTTACTGTATACCTTGCACCTTCTTATTGACGATGAAACACAGAAATTGCATCGGAATTAAATTCAAAAGGCACAATGCCGACTTAAGTACAAGAGGACTGACACTCTCACTTTCTATGATTTGAACCTCTCCTGTGAGTCCAGTTTTAGATTCCGATGCTTCACTACAGGTATACTGTATTCCTTGGAACTTCTTATTGACGATGAAACACAGAAATTGCATCCGATTTAATACAAATGGCACAATGCCGACTTAAGTACAAGAGGACTAACACCTTCACTTTCTATGATTTGAACCTCTCCTGTGAGTCCAGTTTTAGCTTCTGATCCTTCACTTCAGGTTTACTGTATACCTTGCTACATCTTATTGACGATGAAACAAAGAAATTGCATCGGAATTAAATTCAAAAGGCACAATGCCGACTTAAGTACAAGAGGACTGACACGCTAACTTTCTATGAATTGAACCTCTCCTGTGAGTCCAGTTTTAGATTCCGATGCTTCACTTCAGGTTTACTGTATCCCTTGGACCTCCTTATTGACGATGAGACACAGAAATTGCATCCGAATTTAATACAAATGGCACAATGCCAACTTAAGTACAAGAGGACTAACACTCTCACTTTCTATGATTTGAACCTCTCCTGTGAGTCCAGTTTTAGATTCCGATGTTTCACTTCAGGTTTACTGTATACCTTGCACCTTCTTATTGACGATGGAACACAGAAATTGCATCGGAATTAAATTCAAAAGGCACAGTGCCGACTTAAGCACAAAAAGACTGACACTCTCACTTTCCATGATTTGAACCTCTCCTGTGAGTCTGGTTTTAGATTCAGATGCTTCACTTCAGGTTTACTGTATCACTTGGACCTTCTTATTGACGATTAAACACAGAAATTGCATCCGAATTTAATACAAAACGCACAATGCCGACTTAATTACAAGAGGACTGACACTCTCACTTTCTATGATTTGAACCTCTCCTGTGAGTCCAGTTTTAGATTCCGATGCTTCACTACAGGTATACTGTATTCCTTGGAACTTCTTATTGACGATGAAACACAGAAATTGCATCCGAATTTAATACAAATGGCACAATGCCGACTTAAGTACTGGAGGACTGACACACTTACTTTCTATGATTTGAACCTCTCCTGTGAGTCCAGTTTTAGATACCCATTTTTCACTTCAGTTTTACTGTATACCTTGCACCTTCATATTGACGATGAAACACAGAAATTGCATCCGAATTTAATACAAAAGGCACAATGCCAACTTAAGTACAAGAGGACTGACACTCTAACGCTCTAACTCTCTGTGATTTGAACCTGTCTTGTGAGTCCAGTTTAGGATTCCGATGCTTCACTTCAGGTTTACTGTATCCCTTGGACCTTCTTATTGACGATGAAACACAGAAATTGCATCGGAATTTAATACAAATGGCACAATGCCGACTTAAGTACTAGGGGACTGACACTCTTACTTTCTATGATTTGAACCTCTCCTGTGAGTCCACTTTTAGATTCCGATGTTTCACTTCAGGTTTACTGTATACCTTGCACCTTCTTATATACGATGAAACACAGAAATTGCATCCGAATTTAATACAAATGATATAATGCCGACTTAATTACAAGAGGACTGACACTCTCACTTTCTATGATTTGAAACTCTCCTGTGAGTCCAGTTTTAGATTCCGATGCTTCACTTCAGGTTTACTGTATCCCTTGGGCCTTCTTAATGAGGATGAAACACAGAAACTGCATCCAAATTTAATACAAAAGGCACAATGGCAACTTATGTACAAGAGGACTGACACTCTCACTTTCCATGATTTGAACCTCTCCTGTGAGTCCAGTTTTAGATTCCGAAGCTTCAATTCAGGTTTACTGTATACCTTGCACCTTCTTATTGACGATGAAACACAGAAATTGCATCCGAATTTAATTCAAATGGCACAATGCCGACTTAAGTACAAGAGGACTGACACTCTCACTTTCTATGATTCGAACCTCTCCTGTGAGTCCAGTTTTAGATTCCGATGCTTCACTTCAGGTTTACTGTATACCTTGCAGCTTCTTATTGACGATGAGACACAGAAATTGCATCGGAATTTAATACAAATGGCACAATGCCGACTTAAGTCCAAGAGGACTGACGCTCTCACTTTCTATGATTTGCACCACTCCTGTGAGTCCAGTTTTAGATTCCGATGCTTCACTTCAGGTTTACTGTATACCTTGCACCTTCTTATTGACGATGAAACACAGAAATTGCATCGGAATTAATTTCAAAAGGCACAATGCCGACTTAAGTACAAGAGGACTGACACTTCAACTTTCTATGATTTGAACCTCTCCTTTGAGTCCAATTTTAGATTCCGATGCTCCACTTCAGGTTTACTGTATCCCTTGGACCTTCTTATTGACGATGAAACACAGAAATTGCATCCGAATTTAATACAAAAGGCACAATACCGACTTAAGTGCAACTTGAGTGAGTCGCTAACTTTCTATTATTTGAACTTCTCCTGTGAGTCCAGTTTTAGTTTCCGATGCTTCACTTCAGGTTTACTGTATACCTTGCACTTTCTTATTTACGATGAAACACAGAAATTGCATCCGAATTTAATACAAATGATATAATGCCGACTTAATTGCAAGAGGACTGACACTCTCACATTCTATGATTTGAAACTCTCCTGTGAGTCCAGTTTTAGATTCCGATGCTTTACTTCAGGTTTACTGTATCCCTTGGACCTTCGTATTGACGATGAAACACAGAAATTGCATCGGAATTAAATTCAAAAGGCACAATGCCGACTTAAGTACAAGAGGACTGACACTTCAACTTTCTATGATTTGAACCTCTCCTTTGAGTCTAATTTTAGATTCCGATGCTTCACTTCAGGTTTGCTGCATCCCTTGGACCTTCTTATTGACGATGAAACACAGAAATTGCATCCGAATATAATACAAAAGGCACAATACCGACTGAAGTGCAACAGGAGTGAGTCGCTAACTTTCTATGATTTGAACTTCTCCTGTGAGTCCAGTTTTATATTCCGATGCTTCACTTCTGGTTTACTGTATACCTTGCACCTTCTTATTTACGATGAAACACAGAAATTGCATCTGAATTTAATGCAAATGATATAATGCCGAGATAATTACAAGAGGACTGACACTCTCACTTTCTATGATTTGAAACTCTCCTGTGAGTCCAGTTTTAGATTCCGATGCTTCACTTCAGGTGTACTGTATCCCTTCGACTTTCTTAATGACGATGAAACACAGAAACTGCATTCAAATTTAATACAAAAGGCACAATGGCGACTTATGTACAAGAGGACTGACACTCTCACTTTCCATGATTTCAACCTCTCCTGGGAGTCCAGTTTTAGATTCCGAAGCTTCACTTCAGGTTTACTGTATACCTTGCACCTTCTTATTGACGATGAAACACAGAAATTGCATCGGAATTAAATTCAAAAGGCACAATGCCGACTTAAGTACAAGAGGACTGACACTCTCACTTTCTATGATTTGAACCTCTCCTGTGAGTCCAGTTTTAGATTCCGATGCTTCACTACAGGTATACTGTATTCCTTGGAACTTCTTATTGACGATGAAACACAGAAATTGCATCCGATTTAATACAAATGGCACAATGCCGACTTAAGTACAAGAGGACTAAGACCTTCACTTTCTATGATTTGAACCTCTCCTGTGAGTCCAGTTTTAGCTTCTGATCCTTCACTTCAGGTTTACTGTATACCTTGCTACATCTTATTGACGATGAAACAAAGAAATTGCATCGGAATTAAATTCAAAAGGCACAATGCCGACTTAAGTACAAGAGGACTGACACGCTAACTTTCTATGAATTGAACCTCTCCTGTGAGTCCAGTTTTAGATTCCGATGCTTCACTTCAGGTTTACTGTATCCCTTGGACCTCCTTATTGACGATGAGACACAGAAATTGCATCCGAATTTAATACAAATGGCACAATGCCAACTTAAGTACAAGGGGACTAACACTCTCACTTTCTATGATTTGAACCTCTCCTGTGAGTCCAGTTTTATTTTCCGATGTTTCACTTCAGGTTTACTGTATACCTTGCACCTTCTTATTGCCGATGGAACACAGAAATTGCATCGGAATTAAATTCAAAACGCACAGTGCCGACTTAAGCACAAAAAGACTGACACTCTCACTTTCCATGATTTGAACCTCTCCTGTGAGTCTGGTTTTAGATTCAGATGCTTCACTTATGTTTACTGTATCCCTTGGACCTTCTTATTGACGATTAAACACAGAAATTGCATCCGAATTTAATACAAATGGCACAATGCCGACTTAAGTACTGGAGGACTGACACACTTACTTTCTATGATTTGAACCTCTCCTGTGAGTCCAGTTTTAGATACCCATTTTTCACTTCAGTTTTACTGTATACCTTGCACCTTCATATTGACGATGAAACACAGAAATTGCATCCGAATTTAATACAAAAGGCACAATGCCGACTTAAGTACAAGAGGACTGACACTCTAACGCTCTAACTCTCTATGATTTGAACCTGTCTTGTGAGTCCAGTTTAGGATTCCGATGCTTCACTTCAGGTTTACTGTATCCCTTGGACCTTCTTATTGACGATGAAACACAGAAATTGCATCCGAATTTAATACAAATGGCACAATGCCGACTTAAGTACTAGGGGACTGACACTCTTACTTTCTATGATTTGAACCTCTCCTGTGAGTCCAGTTTTAGATTCCGATGCTTCACTTCAGGTTTACTGTATACCTTGCACCTTCTTATTTACGATGAAACACAGAAATTGCATCCGAATTTAATACAAATGATATAATGCCGACTTAATTACAAGAGGACTGACACTCTCACTTTCTATGATTTGAAACTCTCCTGTGAGTCCAGTTTTAGATTCCGATGCTTCACTTCAGGTTTACTGTATCCCTTGGGCCTTCTTAATGACGATGAAACACAGAAACTGCATCCAAATTTAATACAAAAGGCACAATGGCAACTTATGTACAAGAGGACTGACACTCTCACTTTCCATGATTTGAACCTCTCCTGTGAGTCCAGTTTTAGATTCCGAAGCTTCAATTCAGGTTTACTGTATACCTTGCACCTTCTTATTGACGATGAAACACAGAAATTGCATCCGAATTTAATTCAAATGGCACAATGCCGACTTAAGTACAAGAGGACTGACACTCTCACTTTCTATGATTCGAACCTTTCCTGTGAGTCCAGTTTTAGATTCCGATGCTTCACTTCAGGTTTACTGTATACCTTGCAGCTTCTTATTGACGATGAGACACAGAAATTGCATCGGAATTTAATACAAATGGCACAATGCCGACTTAAGTCCAAGAGGACTGACACTCTCACTTTCTATGATTTGCACCACTCCTGTGAGTCCAGTTTTAGATTCCGATGCTTCACTTCAGGTTTACTGTATACCTTGCACCTTCTTATTGACGATGAAACACAGAAATTGCATCGGAATTAAATTCAAAAGGCACAATGGCGACTTAAGTACAAGAGGACTGACACTTCAACTTTCTATGATTTGAACCTCTCCTTTGAGTCCAATTTTAGATTCCGATGCTTCACTTCAGGTTTACTGTATCCCTTGGACCTTCTTATTGACGATGAAACACAGAAATTGCATCCGAATTTAATACAAAAGGCACAATACCGACTTAAGTGCAACGGGAGTGAGTCGCTAACTTTCTATTATTTGAACTTCTCCTGTGAGTCCAGTTTTAGATTCCGATGCTTCACTTCAGGTTTACTGTATACCTTGCACTTTCTTATTTACGATGAAACACAGAAATTGCATCCGAATTTAATACAAATGATATAATGCCGACTTAATTGCAAGAGGACTGACACTCTCACATTCTATGATTTGAAACTCTCCTGTGAGTCCAGTTTTAGATTCCGATGCTTCACTTCAGGTTTACTGTATCCCTTGGACCTTGTAGTGACGATGAAACACAGAAACTGGATCCAAATTCAATACAAAAGGCATAATGTCGACTTAATTACAAGAGGACTGACACTCTCACTTTATATGATTTGAACCTCTCCTGTGAGTCCAGTTTTAGATTCCGATGCTTCACTACAGGTTTACTGTATCCCTTGGACCTTCTTAGTGACGATGAAACACAGAAACTGCATCGGAATTTAATACAACAGGCACAATACCGACTTAAGTACAAGAGGAGTGACACTCTAACTTTCTATGATTTGAACCTCTCCTGTGGGTCCAGTTTTAGATTCCGATGCTTCACTTCAGGTTTACTGTATCCCTTGGACCTTCTTATTGAAGATGAAACACAGAAATTGCTTCCCAATTTAATACAAATGGCACAATACCGACTTAGGTACAAGAGGACTGACACTCTCACTGTCTATGATTTGAACCTCTCCTGTGAGCCCAGATTTAGATTGCGATGCTTCACGTCATGTTTACTGTATACCATGCACCTTCTAATTGACGATGGAACTCAGAAATTGCATCGGAATTAAATTCAAAAGTCACAATGCCGACTTAAGTACAAGAGGACTGACACTCTAACTTTCTATGATTTGAACCTCTCCTGTGAGTCCAGTTTAAGATTCCGATGCTTCACTTCAGGTTTACTGTATCCCTTGGACCTTCTTATTGACGATGAAACACAGAAATTGCATCCGAATTTAATACAAATGGCACAATGCCGACTTAAGTACTAGAGGACTGACACTCTCACTTCCTATGATTTGAACCTCTCCTGTGAGTCCAGTTTTAGATACTGATGCTTCACTTCAGTTTTACTGTATACCTTGCACCTTCATATTGACGATGAAACACAGAAATTGCATCCAAATTTAATACAAAAGGCACAATGCCGACTTAAGTACAAGAGGACTGACACTCTAACGCTCTAACTCTCTATGATTTGAACCTCTCCTGTGAGTCCAGTTTAGGATTCCGATGCTTCACTTCTGGTTTACTGTATCCCTTGGACCTTCTTATTGACGATGAAACACAGAAATTGCATCCGAATTTAATACAAATGGCACAATGCCGACTTAAGTACTAGAGGACTGACATTCTCACTTTCCATGATTTGAACCTCTCCTGTGAGTCCAGTTTTAGATTCCGAAGCTTCACTTCAGGTTTACTGTATACCTTGCACCTTCTTATTGACGGTGAAACACAGAAATTGCATCGGAATTAAATTCAAAAGGCACAATGCCGACATAAGTACAAGAGGACTGACACTCTCACTTTCTATGATTTGAACCTCTCCTGTGAGTCCAGTTTTAGATTCCGATGCTTCACTTCTGGATTACTGTATCCCTTGGACCTTCATATTGACGATGAAACACTGAAATTGAATCCGAAGTATATACAAGTGGCATAATGTCGACTTAATTACAAGAGGACTGACACTCTCACTTTCTATGATTTGAACCTCTCCTGTGAGTCCAGTTTTAGATTCCGATGCTTCACTACAGGTATACTGTATCCCTTGGACCTTCCTATTGACGATGAAACACAGAAGTTGCATCCGAATTTAATACAAATGGCACAATACAGACTTAGGTACAAGAGGACTGACACTCTCACTTTCTATGATTTGAACCTCTCCTGTGAGCCCAGTTTTAGATTCCGATGCTTCACTTCATGTTTACTGTATACCATGCACCTTCTAATTGACGATGGAACTCAGAAATTGCATCGGAATTAAATTCAAAAGGCACAATGCCGACTTAAGTACAAGAGGACTGACACTCTAACTTTCTATGATTTTAACCTCTCCTGTGAGTCCAGTTTAAGATTCCTATGCTTCAGTTCAGGTTTACTGTATACCTTGCACCTTCATATTGACGATGAAACAGAGAAATTGCATCCGAATTTAATACAAAAGGCACAATGCCGACATAAGTACAAGAGGACTGACACTCTAACGCTCTAACTCTCTATGATTTTAACCTCTCTTGTGAGTCCAGTTTAGGATTCCAATGTTTCACTTCAGGTTTACTGTATCCCTTGGACCTTCTTATTGACGATGAAACACAGAAATTGCATCGGAATTAAATTCAAAAGGCACAATGCCGACTTAAGTACAAGAGGACTGACACTTCAACTTTCTATGATTTGAACCTCTCCTTTGAGTCCAATTTTAGATTCCGATGCTAAAACTGGACTCACAGGAGAGTTTCTAATCATAGAAAGTGAGAGTGTCAGTCCTCTTGTAATGAAGTCGGCATCATATCATTTGTATTAAATTCGGATGCAATTTCTGTGTTTCATCGTAAATAAGAAGGTGCAAGGTATACAGTAAACCTGAAGTGAAGCATCGGAATATAAAACTGGACTCACAGGAGAAGTTCAAATCATAGAAAGTTAGCGACTCACTCCTGTTGCACTTAAGTCGGTATTGTGCTTTTGTATTAAATTCGGATGCAATCTCTGTGTTTCATCGTCAATAAGATAGTCCAAGGGATACAGCTTCACTTCAGGTGTACTGTATCCCTTGGACTTTCTTAATGACGATGAAACACAGAAACTGCATCCAAATTAATTCAAAAGGCACAATGGCGACTTATGTAAAAGAGGACTGACACTCTCACTTTCCATGATTTGAACCTCTCCTGTGAGCCCAGTTTTAGATTCCGAAGCTTCACTTCAGGTTTACCGTATACCTTGCACCTTCTTATTGACGATGAAACACAGAAATTGCATCGGAATTAGATTCAAAAGGCACAATGCCGACTTAAGTACAAGAGGACTGACACTCTCACTTTCTATGATTTGAACCTCTCCTGTGAGTCCAGTTTTATATTCCTATGCTTCACTTCTGGTTTACTGTATCCCTTAGACCTTCTAATTGACGATGAAACACTGAAATTGAATCCGAAGTATATACAAATGGCATAATGTCGACTTAATTACAAGAGGACTGACACTCTCACTTTCTATGATTTGAACCTCTCCTGTGAGTCCAGTTTTAGATTCCGATGCTTCATACAGGTATACTGTATTCCTTGGAACTTCTTATTGACGATGAAACACAGAAATTGCATCCGATTTAATACAAATGGCACAATGCCGACTTAAGTACAAGAGGACTGACACTCTAACGCTCTAACTCTCTATGATTTGAACCTCTCTTGTGAGTCCAGTTTAGGATTCCGATGTTTCACTTCAGGTTTACTGTATCCCTTGGACCTTCTTATTGACGATGAAACACAGAAATTGCATCCGAATTTAATACAAATGGCACAATGCCGACTTAAGTACTAGAGGACTGACACTCTCACTTTCTATGATTTGAACCTCTCCTGTGAGTCCAGTTTTAGATACTGATGCTTCACTTCAGTTTTACTGTATACCTTGCACCTTCATATTGACGATGAAACACAGAAATTGCATCCGAATTTAATACAAAAGGCACAATGCCGACTTAAGTACAAGAGGACTGACACTCTAACGCTCTAACTCTCTATGATTTGAACCTCTCCTGTGAGTCCAGTTTAGGATTCCGATGCTTCACTTCTGGTTTACTGTATCCCTTGGACCTTCTTATTGACGATGAAACACAGAAATTGCATCCGAATTTAATACAAATGGCACAATGCCGACTTAAGTACTAGAGGACTGACATTCTCACTTTCCATGATTTGAACCTCTCCTGTGAGTCCAGTTTTAGATTCCGAAGCTTCACTTCAGGTTTACTGTATACCTTGCACCTTCTTATTGACGGTGAAACACAGAAATTGCATCGGAATTAAATTCAAAAGGCACAATGCCGACATAAGTACAAGAGGACTGACACTCTCACTTTCTATGATTTGAACCTCTCCTGTGAGTCCAGTTTTAGATTCCGATGCTTCACTTCTGGATTACTGTATCCCTTGGACCTTCATATTGACGATGAAACACTGAAATTGAATCCGAAGTATATACAAGTGGCATAATGTCGACTTAATTACAAGAGGACTGACACTCTCACTTTCTATGGTTTAAACCTCTCCTGTGAGTCCAGTTTTAGATTCCGATGCTTCACTACAGGTATACTGTATCCCTTGGACCTTCCTATTGACGATGAAACACAGAAGTTGCATCCGAATTTAATACAACAGGCACAATACCGACTTAAGTACAAGAGGAGTGACACTCTAACTTTCTATGATTTGAACCACTCCTGTGGGTCCAGTTTTAGATTCCGATGCTTCACTTCAGGTTTACTGTATCCCTTGGACCTTCTTATAGAAGATGAAACACAGAAATTGCTTCCCAATTTAATACAAATGGCACAATACAGACTTAGGTACAAGAGGACTGACACTCTCACTTTCTATGATTTGAACCTCTCCTGTGAGCCCAGTTTTAGATTCCGATGCTTCACTTCATGTTTACTGTATACCATGCACCTTCTAATTGACGATGGAACTCAGAAATTGCATCCGATTTAATACAAATGGCACAATGCCGACTTAAGTACAAGAGGACTAACACTCTCACTTTCTATGATTTGAACCTCTCCTGTGAGTCCAGTTTTAGCTTCTGATGCTTCACTTCAGGTTTACTGTATACCTTGCTACTTCTTATTGACGATGAAACAAAGAAATTGCATCGGAACTAAATACAGAAGGCACAATGCCGACTTAAGTACAAGAGGACTGACACTCTAACTTTCTATGAATTGAACCTCTCCTGTGAGTCCAGTTTTAGATTCCGATGCTTCACTTCAGGATTACTGTATACCTTGCACCTTCATATTGATGATGAAACACAGAAATTGCATCCGAATTTAATACAAAAGGCACAATGCCGACTTAAGTACAAGAGGACTGACACTCTTACTTTCTATGATTTGAACCTCTCCTGTAAGTCCAGTTTTAGATTCCGATGCTTCACTTCAGGTTTACTGTATACCTTGCACCTTCATATTGACGAAGAAACACAGAAATTGCATCCGAATTTAATACAAAAGGCACAATGCCGACTTAAGTACAAGAGGACCGACACTCTAACGCTCTAAATCTCTATGATTTGAACCTCTCCTGTGAGTCCAGTTTAGGATTCCGATGCTTCACTTCCGGTTTACTGTATCCCTTGGACCTTCTTGTTGACGATGAAACACAGAAATTGCATCCAAATTTAATACAAATGGCACAATGCCGACTTAGGTACAAGAGGACTGACACTCTCACTTTCAATGATTTAACCTCTCCTGTGAGTTCAGTATTAGATTCCGATGCTTCACTTCAGGTTTACTGTATCCCTTGGACCTTCTTATTGACGATGAAACACAGAAATTGCATCCGAATTTTATATAAAAGTCACAATACCGACTTAGGTACAAGAGGAGTGACACTATAACTTTCTATGATTTGAACCTCTCCTGTGAGTCCAGTTTTAGATTCCGATGCTTCACTTCAGGTTTACTGTATCCCTTGGACCTTCTTATTGACGATGAAACACAGAAATTGCATCCGAATTTAATACAAATGGCATAATGCTGACTTAATTACAAGAGGTCTGACACTCTCACTTTCTATGATTTGAACCTGTCCTGTGAGTCCAGTTTTAGATTCCGATGCTTTACTTCAGATTTACTGTATCCCTTGGACCTTCTTATTGACGATGAAACACAGAAATTGCATCCGAATTTAATTCAAATGGCACAATGCCGACTTAAGTACAAGAGGACTGACACTCTCACTTTCTATGATTTGAACCTCTCCGGTGAGTCCAGTTTTAGATTCCGATGCTTCACTTCAGGTTTACTGTATACCTTGCAGCTTCTTATTGACGATGAGACACAGAAATTGCATCGGAATTTAATACAAATGGCACAATGCCGACTTAAGTACAAGAGGACTGACACTCTCACTTTCTATGATTTGCACCTCCCCTGTGAGTCCCGTTTTAGATTCCGAATCTTCACTTCAGGTTTGCTGTATACCTTGGACCTTCGTATTGACGATGAAACACAGAAATTGCATCGGAATTAAATTCAAAAGGCACAATGCCGACTTAAGTACAAGAGGACTGACACTTCAACTTTCTATGATTTGAACCTCTCCTTTGAGTCTAATTTTAGATTCCGATGCTTCACTTCAGGTTTGCTGTATCCCTTGGACCTTCTTATTGACGATGAAACACAGAAATTGCATCCGAATTTAATACAAAAGGCACAATACCGACTTAAGTGCAACAGGAGTGAGTCGCTAACTTTCTATGATTTGAACTTCTCCTGTGAGTCCAGTTTTATATTCCGATGCTTCACTTCAGGTTTACTGTATACCTTGCACCTTCTTATTTACGATGAAACACAGAAATTGCATCCGAATTTAATGCAAATGATATAATGCCGAGATAATTACAAGAGGACTGACACTCTCACTTTCTATGATTTGAAACTCTCCTGTGAGTCCAGTTTTAGATTCCGATGCTTCACTTCAGGTGTACTGTATCCCTTCGACTTTCTTAATGACGATGAAACACAGAAACTGCATTCAAATTTAATACAATAGGCACAATGGCGACTTATGTACAAGAGGACTGACACTCTCACTTTCCATGATTTCAACCTCTCCTGTGAGTCCAGTTTTAGATTCCGAAGCTTCACTTCAGGTTTACTGTATACCTTGCACCTTCGTATTGACGATGAAACACAGAAATTGCATCGGAATTAAATTCAAAAGGCACAATGCCGACTTAAGTACAAGAGGACTGACACTCTCACTTTCTATGATTTGAACCTCTCCTGTGAGTCCAGTTTTAGATTCCGATGCTTCACTACAGGTATACTGTATTCCTTGGAACTTCTTATTGACGATGAAACAAAGAAATTGCATCGGAACTAAATACAAAAGGCACAATGCCGACTTAAGTACAAGAGGACTGACAATCTAACTTTCTATGAATTGAACCTCTCCTGTGAGTCCAGTTTTAGATTCCGATGCTTCACTTCAGGATTACTGTATACCTTGCACCTTCATATTGATGATGAAACACAGAAATTGCATCCGAATTTAATACAAAAGGCACAATGCCGACTTAAGTACAAGAGGACTGACACTCTTACTTTCTATGATTTGAACCTCTCCTGTAAGTCCAGTTTTAGATTCCGATGCTTCACTTCAGGTTTACTGTATACCTTGCACCTTCATATTGACGAAGAAACACAGAAATTGCATCCGAATTTAATACAAAAGGCACAATGCCGACTTAAGTACAAGAGGACCGACACTCTAACGCTCTAAATCTCTATGATTTGAACCTCTCCTGTGAGTCCAGTTTAGGATTCCGATGCTTCACTTCCGGTTTACTGTATCCCTTGGACCTTCTTGTTGACGATGAAACACAGAAATTGCATCCAAATTTAATACAAATGGCACAATGCCGACTTAGGTACAAGAGGACTGACACTCTCACTTTCAATGATTTAACCTCTCCTGTGAGTTCAGTATTAGATTCCGATGCTTCACTTCAGGTTTACTGTATCCCTTGGACCTTCTTATTGACGATGAAACACAGAAATTGCATCCGAATTTTATATAAAAGTCACAATACCGACTTAGGTACAAGAGGAGTGACACTATAACTTTCTATGATTTGAACCTCTCCTGTGAGTCCAGTTTTAGATTCCGATGCTTCACTTCAGGTTTACTGTATCCCTTGGACCTTCTTATTGACGATGAAACACAGAAATTGCATCCGAATTTAATACAAATGGCATAATGCTGACTTAATTACAAGAGGTCTGACACTCTCACTTTCTATGATTTGAACCTGTCCTATGAGTCCAGTTTTAGATTCCGATGCTTTACTTCAGATTTACTGTATCCCTTGGACCTTCTTATTGACGATGAAACACAGAAATTGCATCCGAATTTAATTCAAATGGCACAATGCCGACTTAAGTACAAGAGGACTGACACTCTCACTTTCTATGATTTGAACCTCTCCGGTGAGTCCAGTTTTAGATTCCGATGCTTCACTTCAGGTTTACTGTATACCTTGCAGCTTCTTATTGACGATGAGACACAGAAATTGCATCGGAATTTAATACAAATGGCACAATGCCGACTTAAGTACAAGAGGACTGACACTCTCACTTTCTATGATTTGCACCTCTCCTGTGAGTCCCGTTTTAGATTCCGAATCTTCACTTCAGGTTTGCTGTATACCTTGGACCTTCGTATTGACGATGAAACACAGAAATTGCATCGGAATTAAATTCAAAAGGCACAATGCCGACTTAAGTACAAGAGGACTGACACTTCAACTTTCTATGATTTGAACCTCTCCTTTGAGTCTAATTTTAGATTCCGATGCTTCACTTCAGGTTTGCTGTATCCCTTGGACCTTCTTATTGACGATGAAACACAGAAATTGCATCCGAATTTAATACAAAAGGCACAATACCGACTTAAGTGCAACAGGAGTGAGTCGCTAACTTTCTATGATTTGAACTTCTCCTGTGAGTCCAGTTTTATATTCCGATGCTTCACTTCAGGTTTACTGTATACCTTGCACCTTCTTATTTACGATGAAACACAGAAATTGCATCCGAATTTAATGCAAATGATATAATGCCGAGATAATTACAAGAGGACTGACACTCTCACTTTCTATGATTTGAAACTCTCCTGTGAGTCCAGTTTTAGATTCCGATGCTTCACTTCAGGTGTACTGTATCCCTTCGACTTTCTTAATGACGATGAAACACAGAAACTGCATTCAAATTTAATACAATAGGCACAATGGCGACTTATGTACAAGAGGACTGACACTCTCACTTTCCATGATTTCAACCTCTCCTGTGAGTCCAGTTTTAGATTCCGAAGCTTCACTTCAGGTTTACTGTATCCCTTGCACCTTCGTATTGACGATGAAACGCAGAAATTGCATCGGAATTAAATTCAAAAGGCACAATGCCGACTTAAGTACAAGAGGACTGACACTCTCACTTTCTATGATTTGAACCTCTCCTGTGAGTCCAGTTTTAGATTCCGATGCTTCACTACAGGTATACTGTATTCCTTGGAACTTCTTATTGACGATGAAACACAGAAATTGCATCCGATTTAATACAAATGGCACAATGCCGACGTAAGTACAAGAGGACTAACACTCTCACTTTCTATGATTTGAACCTCTCCTGTGAGTCCAGTTTTAGCTTCTGATGCTTCACTTCAGGTTTACTGTATACCTTGCTACTTCTTATTGACGATGAAACAAAGAAATTGCATCGGAATTAAATTCAAAAGGCACAATGCCGACTTAAGTACAAGAGGACTGACACGCTAACTTTCTATGAATTGAACCTCTCCTGTGAGTCTGGTTTTAGATTCCGATGCTTCACTTCAGGTTTTCTGTATCCCTTGGACCTTCTTATTGACGATTATACACAGAAATTGCATCCGAATTTAATACAAAACGCACAATGCCGACTTAAGTAAAAGAGGACTGACACACTTACTTTCTATGATTTGAACCTCTCCTGTGAGTCCAGTTTTAGATACCCATTTTTCACTTCAGTTTTACTGTATACCTTGCACCTTCATATTGACGATGAAACACAGAAATTGCATCCGAATTTAATACAAATAGCACAATGCCGACTTAAGTACTAGAGGACTGACACTCTTACTTTCTATGATTTGAACCTCTCCTGTGAGTCCAGTTTTAGATTCCGATGCTTCACTTCACGTTTACTGTATCCCTTGGACCTTCTTATTGACGATGAAACACAGAAATTGCATCCGAATTTTATATAAAAGTCACAATACCGACTTAGGTACAAGAGGAGTGACACTATAACTTTCTATGATTTGAACCTCTCCTGTGAGTCCAGTTTTAGATTCCGATGCTTCACTTCAGGTTTACTGTATCCCTTGGACCTTCTTATTGACGATGAAACACAGAAATTGCATCCGAATTTAATACAAATGGCATAATGCTGACTTAATTACAAGAGGTCTGACACTCTCACTTTCTATGATTTGAACCTGTCCTGTGAGTCCAGTTTTAGATTCCGATGCTTTACTTCAGATTTACTGTATCCCTTGGACCTTCTTATTGACGATGAAACACAGAAATTGCATCCGAATTTAATTCAAATGGCACAATGCCGACTTAAGTACAAGAGGACTGACACTCTCACTTTCTATGATTTGAACCTCTCCGGTGAGTCCAGTTTTAGATTCCGATGCTTCACTTCAGGTTTACTGTATACCTTGCAGCTTCTTATTGACGATGAGACACAGAAATTGCATCGGAATTTAATACAAATGGCACAATGCCGACTTAAGTACAAGAGGACTGACACTCTCACTTTCTATGATTTGCACCTCTCCTGTGAGTCCCGTTTTAGATTCCGAATCTTCACTTCAGGTTTGCTGTATACCTTGGACCTTCGTATTGACGATGAAACACAGAAATTGCATCGGAATTAAATTCAAAAGGCACAATGCCGACTTAAGTACAAGAGGACTGACACTTCAACTTTCTATGATTTGAACCTCTCCTTTGAGTCTAATTTTAGATTCCGATGCTTCACTTCAGGTTTGCTGTATCCCTTGGACCTTCTTATTGACGATGAAACACAGAAATTGCATCCGAATTTAATACAAAAGGCACAATACCGACTTAAGTGCAACAGGAGTGAGTCGCTAACTTTCTATGATTTGAACTTCTCCTGTGAGTCCAGTTTTATATTCCGATGCTTCACTTCAGGTTTACTGTATACCTTGCACCTTCTTATTTACGATGAAACACAGAAATTGCATCCGAATTTAATGCAAATGATATAATGCCGAGATAATTACAAGAGGACTGACACTCTCACTTTCTATGATTTGAAACTCTCCTGTGAGTCCAGTTTTAGATTCCGATGCTTCACTTCAGGTGTACTGTATCCCTTCGACTTTCTTAATGACGATGAAACACAGAAACTGCATTCAAATTTAATACAATAGGCACAATGGCGACTTATGTACAAGAGGACTGACACTCTCACTTTCCATGATTTCAACCTCTCCTGTGAGTCCAGTTTTAGATTCCGAAGCTTCACTTCAGGTTTACTGTATACCTTGCACCTTCGTATTGACGATGAAACGCAGAAATTGCATCGGAATTAAATTCAAAAGGCACAATGCCGACTTAAGTACAAGAGGACTGACACTCTCACTTTCTATGATTTGAACCTCTCCTGTGAGTCCAGTTTTAGATTCCGATGCTTCACTACAGGTATACTGTATTCCTTGGAACCTCTTATTGACGATGAAACACAGAAATTGCATCCGATTTAATACAAATGGCACAATGCCGACGTAAGTACAAGAGGACTAACACTCTCACTTTCTATGATTTGAACCTCTCCTGTGAGTCCAGTTTTAGCTTCTGATGCTTCACTTCAGGTTTACTGTATACCTTGCTACTTCTTATTGACGATGAAACAAAGAAATTGCATCGGAATTAAATTCAAAAGGCACAATGCCGACTTAAGTACAAGAGAACTGACACGCTAACTTTCTATGAATTGAACCTCTCCTGTGAGTCTGGTTTTAGATTCCGATGCTTCACTTCAGGTTTTCTGTATCCCTTGGACCTTCTTATTGACGATTATACACAGAAATTGCATCCGAATTTAATACAAAACGCACAATGCCGACTTAAGTAAAAGAGGACTGACACACTTACTTTCTATGATTTGAACCTCTCCTGTGAGTCCAGTTTTAGATACCCATTTTTCACTTCAGTTTTACTGTATACCTTGCACCTTCATATTGACGATGAAACACAGAAATTGCATCCGAATTTAATACAAATAGCACAATGCCGACTTAAGTACTAGAGGACTGACACTCTTACTTTCTATGATTTGAACCTCTCCTGTGAGTCCAGTTTTAGATTCCGATGCTTCACTTCAGGTTTACTGTATACCTTGCACCTTCTTATTGACGATGAAACACAGAAATTGCATCGGAATTGAAATTCAAAAGGCACAATGCCGACTTAAGTACAAGAGGACTGACACTTCAACTTTCTATGATTTGAACCTCTCCTTTGAGTCCAATTTTAGATTCCGATGCTTCACTTCAGGTTTGCTGTATCCCTTGGACCTTCCTATTGACGATGAAACACAGAAATTGCATCCGAATTTAATACAAAAGGCACAATACCGACTTAAGTGCAACAGGAGTGAGTCGCTAACTTTCTATGATTTGAACTTCTCCTGTGAGTCCAGTTTTATATTCCGATGCTTCACTTCAGGTTTACTGTATACCTTGCACCTTCTTATTTACGATGAAACACAGAAATTGCATCCGAATTTAATACAAATGATATAATACCGACTTAATTACAAGAGGACTGACACTCTCACTTTCTATGATTTGAACCTCTCCTTTGAGTCCAATTTTAGATGCCGATGCTTCACTTCAGGTTTGCTGTATCCCTTGGACCTTCTTATTGACGATGAAACACAGAAATTGCATCCGAATTTAATACAAAAGGCACAATACCGACTTAAGTGCAACAGGAGTGAGTCGCTAACTGTCTATGATTTGAACTTCTCCTGTGAGTCCAGTTTTATATTCCGATGCTTCACTTCAGGTTTACTGTATACCTTGCACCTTCTTATTTACGATGAAACACAGAAATTGCATCCGAATTTAATACAAATGATATAATGCCGACTTAATTACAAGAGGACTGACACTCTCACTTTCTATGATTTGAAACCCTCCTGTGAGTCCAGTTTTAGATTCCGATGCTTCACTTCAGGTGTACTGTATCCCTTGGACTTTCTTAATGACGATGAAACACAGAAACTGCATCCAAATTTAATACAAAAGGCACAATGGCGACTTATGTACAAGAGGACTGACACTCTCACTGTCCATGATTTGAACCTCTCCTGTGAGTCCAGTTTTAGATTCCGAAGCTTCACTTCAGGTTTACTGTATACCTTGCACCTTCTTATTGACGATGAGACACAGAAATTGCATCGGAATTAAATTCAAAAGGCACAATGCCGACTTAAGTACAAGAGGACTGACACTCTCACTTTCTATGATTTGAACCTCTCCTGTGAGTCCAGTTTTAGATACCCATGCTTCACTTCAGTTTTACTGTATACCTTGCACCCACATATTGACGATGGAACACAGAAATTGCATCCGAATTTAATACAAAAGGCACAATGCCGACTTAAGTACAAGAGGACTGACACTCTAACGCTCTAACTCTCTATGATTTGAACCTCTCCTGTGAGTCCAGTTTAGGATTCCGATGCTTCACTTCTGGTTTACTGTATCCCTTGGACCTTCTTATTGAAGATGAAACACAGAAATTGCATCCGAATTTAATACAAATGGCACAATGCCGACTTAAGTACAAGAGGACTAACACTCTCACTTTCTATGATTTGAACCTCTCCTGTGAGTCCAGTTTTAGCTTCCGATGCTTCACTTCAGGTTTACTGTATACCTTGCTACTTCTTATTGATGATGAAACAAAGAAATTGCATCGGAATTAAATTCAAAACGCACAATGCCGACTTAAGTACAAGAGGACTGACACTCTAACTTTCTATGAATTGAACCTCTCCTGTGAGTCCAGTTTTAGATTCCGATGTTTCACTTCAGGTTTACTGTATCCCTTGGACCTCCTTATTGACGATGAGACACAGAAATTGCATCGGAATTAAATTCAAAAGGCACAGTGCCGACTTAAGCACAAAAAGACTGACACTCTCACTTTCCATGATTTGAACCTCTCCTGTGAGTCTGGTTTTAGATTCCGATGCTTCACTTCAGGTTTACTGTATCCCTTGGCCCTTCTTATTGACGATGAAACACAGAAATTGCATCCGAATTTAATACAAATGGCACAATGCCGACTTAAGTACTAGAGGACTGACACACTTACTTACTATGATTTGAACCTCTCCTGTGAGTCCAGTTTTAGATACCCATGCTTCACTTCAGTTTTACTGTATACCTTGCACCCACATATTGACGATGAAACACAGAAATTGCATCCGAATTTAATACAAAAGGCACAATGCCGACTTAAGTACAAGAGGACTGACACTCTAACGCTCTAACTCTCTATGATTTGAACCTCTCCTGTGAGTCCAGTTTAGGATTCCGATGCTTCACTTCTGGTTTACTGTATCCCTTGGACCTTCTTATTGAAGATGAAACACAGAAATTGCATCCGAATTTAATACAAATGGCACAATGCCGACTTAAGTACTAGAGGACTGACATTCTCACTTTCCATGATTTGAACCTCTCCTGTGAGTCCAGTTTTAGATTCCGAAGCTTCACTTCAGGTTTACTGTGTACCTTGCACCTTCTTATTGACGGTCAAACACAGAAATTGCATCGGAATTAAATTCAAAAGGCACAATGCCGACATAAGTACAAGAGGACTGACACTCTCACTTTCTATGATTTGAACCTCTCCTGTGAGTCCAGTTTTAGATTCCGATGCTTCACTTCTGGATTACTGTATCCCTTGGACCTTCATATTGACGATGAAACACTGAAATTGAATCCGAAGTATATACAAGTGGCATAATGTCGACTTAATTACAAGAGGACTGACACTCTCACTTTCTATGATTTGAACCTCTCCTGTGAGTCCAGTTTTAGATTCCGATGCTTCACTACAGGTATACTGTATCCCTTGGACCTTCCTATTGACGATGAAACACAGAAGTTGCATCCGAATTTAATACAACAGGCACAATACCGACTTAAGTACAAGAGGAGTGACACTCTAACTTTCTATGATTTGAACCTCTCCTGTGGGTCCAGTTTTAGATTCCGATGCTTCACTTCAGGTTTACTGTATCCCTTGCACCTTCTTATAGAAGATGAAACACAGAAATTGCTTCCCAATTTAATACAAATGGCACAATACAGACTTAGGTACAAGAGGACTGACACTCTCACTTTCTATGATTTGAACCTCTCCTGTGAGCCCAGTTTTAGATTCCGATGCTTCACTTCATGTTTACTGTATACCATGCACCTTCTAATTGACGATGGAACTCAGAAATTGCATCGGAATTAAATTCAAAAGGCACAATGCCGACTTAAGTACAAGAGGACTGACACTCTAACGCTCTAATTCTCTATGATTTTAACCTCTCTTGTGAGTCCAGTTTAGGATTCCATTGTTTCACTTCAGGTTTACTGTATCCCTTGGACCTTCTTATTGACGATGAAACACAGAAATTGCATCCGAATTTAATACAAATGGCACAATGCCGACTTAAGTACTAGAGGACTGACACTCTTACTTTCTATGATTTGAACCTCTCCTGTGAGTCCAGTTTTAGATTCCGATGCTTCACTTCAGGTTTACTGTATACCTTGCACCTTCATATTGACGAAGAAACACAGAAATTGCAGCCGAATTTAATACAAAAGGCACAATGCCGACTTAAGTACAAGAGGACTGACACTCTAACGCTCTAAATCTCTATGATTTGAACCTCTCCTGTGAGTCCAGTTTTAGATTCCGATGCTTCACTTCAGGTTTACTGTATCCCTTGGACCTTCTTATTGACGATGAAACACAGAAATTGCATCCGAATTTAATTCAAATGGCACAATGCCGACTTAAGTACAAGAGGACTGACACTCTCACTTTCTATGATTTGAACTTCTCCTGTGAGTCCAGTTTCAGATTCCGATGCTTCACTTCAGGTTTACTGTATACCTTGCAGCTTCTTATTGACGATGAGACACAGAAATTGCATCGGAATTTAATACAAATGGCACAATGCCGACTTAAGTACAAGAGGACTGACACTCTCACTTTCTATGATTTGCACCTCTCCTGTGAATCCCCTTTTAGATTCCGATGCTTCACTTCAGGTTTACTGTATACCTTGCACCTTCTTATTGACGATGAAACACAGAAATTGCATCGGAATTAAATTCAAAAGGCACAATGCCGACTTAAGTACAAGAGGACTGACACTTCAACTTTCTATGATTTGAACCTCTCCTTTGAGTCCAATTTTAGATTCCGATGCTAAAACTGGACTCACAGGAGAGTTTCAAATCATAGAAAGTGAGAGTGTCAGTCCTCTTGTAATGAAGTCGGCATCATATCATTTGTATTAAATTCGGATGCAATATCTGTGTTTCATCGTAAATAAGAAGGTGCAAGGTATACAGTAAACCTGAAGTGAAGCATCGGAATATAAAACTGGACTCACAGGAGAAGTTCAAATCATAGAAAGTTAGCGACTCACTCCTGTTGCACTTAAGTCGGTATTGCGCTTTTGTATTAAAATCGAATGCAATTTCTGTGTGTCATCGTCAATAAGATAGTCCAAGGGATACAGCTTCACTTCAGGTGTACTGTATCCCTTGGACTTTCTTAATGACGATGAAACACAGAAACTGCATCCAAATTTAATACAAAAGGCACAATGGCGACTTATGTACAAGAGGACTGACACTCTCACTTTCCATGATTTGAACCTCTCCTGTGAGCCCAGTTTTAGATTCCGAAGCTTCACTTCAGGTTTACCGTATACCTTGCACCTTCTTATTGACGATGAAACACAGAATTGCATCGGAATTAGATTCAAAAGGCACAATGCCGACTTAAGTACAAGAGGACTGACACTCTCACTTTCTATGATTTGAACCTCTCCTGTGAGTCCAGTTTTATATTCCTATGCTTCACTTCTGGTTTACTGTATCCCTTAGACCTTCTAATTGACGATGAAACACTGAAATTGAATCCGAAGTATATACAAATGGCATAATGTCGACTTAATTACAAGAGGACTGACACTCTCACTTTCTATGATTTGAACCTCTCCTGTGAGTCCAGTTTTAGATTCCGATGCTTCACTACAGGTATACTGTATTCCTTGGAACTTCTGATTGACGATGAAACACAGAAATTGCATCCGATTTAATACAAATGGCACAATGCCGACTTAAGTACAAGAGGACTAACACTCTCACTTTCTATGATTTGAACCTCTCCTGTGAGTCCAGTTTTAGCTTCTGATGCTTCACTTCAGGTTTACTGTATACCTTGCTACTTCTTATTGACGATGAAACAAAGAAATTGCATCGGAACTAAATACAAAAGGCACTATGCCGACTTAAGTACAAGAGGACTGACACTCTAACTTTCTATGAATTGAACCTCTCCTGTGAGTCCAGTTTTAGATTCCGATGCTTCACTTCAGGTTTACTGTATACCTTGCACCTTCATATTGATGATGAAACACAGAAATTGCATCCGAATTTAATACAAAAGGCACAATGCCGACTTAAGTACAAGAGGACTGACACTCTAACGCTCTAACTCTCTATGATTTGAACCTCTCTTGTGAGTCCAGTTTAGGATTCCGATGTTTCACTTCAGGTTTACTGTATCCCTTGGACCTTCTTATTGACGATGAAACACAGAAATTGCATCCGAATTTAATACAAATGGCACAATGCCGACTTAAGTACTAGAGGACTGACACTCTTACTTTCTATGATTTGAACCTCTCCTGTAAGTCCAGTTTTAGATTCCGATGCTTCACTTCAGGTTTACTGTATACCTTGCACCTTCATATTGACGAAGAAACACAGAAATTGCATCCGAATTTAATACAAAAGGGACAATGCCGACTTAAGTACAAGAGGACCGACACTCTAACGCTCTAAATCTCTATGATTTGAACCTCTCCTGTGAGTCCAGTTTAGGATTCCGATGCTTCACTTCCGGTTTACTGTATCCCTTGGACCTTCTTGTTGACGATGAAACACAGAAATTGCATCCAAATTTAATACAAATGGCACAATGCCGACTTAGGTACAAGAGGACTGACACTCTCACTTTCAATGATTTAACCTCCCCTGTGAGTTCAGTATTAGATTCCGATGCTTCACTTCAGGTTTACTGTATCCCTTGGACCTTCTTATTGACGATGAAACACAGAAATTGCATCCGAATTTAATATAAAAGTCACAATACCGACTTAGGTACAAGAGGAGTGACACTATAACTTTCTATGATTTGAACCTCTCCTGTGAGTCCAGTTTTAGATTCCGATGCTTCACTTCAGGTTTACTGTATCCCTTGGACCTTCTTATTGACGATGAAACACAGAAATTGCATCCGAATTTAATACAAATGGCATAATGCTGACTTAATTACAAGAGGTCTGACACCCTCACTTTCTATGATTTGAACCTGTCCTGTGAGTCCAGTTTTAGATTCCGATGCTTTACTTCAGATTTACTGTATCCCTTGGACCTTCTTATTGACGATGAAACACAGAAATTGCATCCGAATTTAATTCAAATGGCACAATGCCGACTTAAGTACAAGAGGACTGACACTCTCACTTTCTATGATTTGAACCTCTCCGGTGAGTCCAGTTTTAGATTCCGATGCTTCACTTCAGGTTTACTGTATACCTTGCAGCTTCTTATTGACGATGAGACACAGAAATTGCATCGGAATTTAATACAAATGGCACAATGCCGACTTAAGTACAAGAGGACTGACACTCTCACTTTCTAAGATTTGCACCTCTCCTGTGAGTCCCGTTTTAGATTCCGAATCTTCACTTCAGGTTTGCTGTATACCTTGGACCTCCGTATTGACGATGAAACACAGAAATTGCATCGGAATTAAATTCAAAAGGCACAATGCCGACTTAAGTACAAGAGGACTGACACTTCAACTTTCTATGATTTGAACCTCTCCTTTGAGTCTAATTTTAGATTCCGATGCTTCACTTCAGGTTTGCTGTATCCCTTGGACCTTCTTATTGACGATGAAACACAGAAATTGCATCCGAATTTAATACAAAAGGCACAATACCGACTTAAGTGCAACAGGAGTGAGTCGCTAACTTTCTATGATTTGAACTTCTCCTGTGAGTCCAGTTTTATATTCCGATGCTTCACTTTAGGTTTACTGTATACCTTGCACCTTCTTATTTACGATGAAACACAGAAATTGCATCCGAATTTAATGCAAATGATATAATGCCGAGATAATTACAAGAGGACTGACACTCTCACTTTCTATGATTTGAAACTCTCCTGTGAGTCCAGTTTTTGATTCCGATGCTTCACTTCAGGTGTACTGTATCCCTTCGACTTTCTTAATGACGATGAAACACAGAAACTGCATTCAAATTTAATACAATAGGCACAATGGCGACTTATGTACAAGAGGACTGACACTCTCACTTTCCATGATTTCAACCTCTCCTGTGAGTCCAGTTTTAGATTCCGAAGCTTCACTTCAGGTTTACTGTATACCTTGCACCTTCGTATTGACGATGAAACACAGAAATTGCATCGGAATTAAATTCAAAAGGCACAATGCCGACTTAAGTACAAGAGGACTGACACTCTCACTTTCTATGATTTGAACCTCTCCTGTGAGTCCAGTTTTAGATTCCGATGCTTCACTACAGGTATACTGTTTTCCTTGGAACTTCTTATTGACGATGAAACACAGAAATTGCATCCGATTTAATACAAATGGCACAATGCCGACGTAAGTACAAGAGGACTAACACTCTCACTTTCTATGATTTGAACCTCTCCTGTGAGTCCAGTTTTAGCTTCTGATGCTTCACTTCAGGTTTACTGTATACCTTGCTACTTCTTATTGACGATGAAACAAAGAAATTGCATCGGAATTAAATTCAAAAGGCACAATGCCGACTTAAGTACAAGAGGACTGACACGCTAACTTTCTATGAATTGAACCTCTCCTGTGAGTCTGGTTTTAGATTCCGATGCTTCACTTCAGGTTTATTGTATCCCTTGGACCTTCTTATTGACGATTAAACACAGAAATTGCATCCGAATTTAATACAAAACGCACAATGCCGAATTAAGTAAAAGAGGACTGACACACTTACTTTCTATGATTTGAACCTCTCCTGTGAGTCCAGTTTTAGATACCCATTTTTCACTTCAGTTTTACTGTATACCTTGCACCTTCATATTGACGATGAAACACAGAAATTGCATCCGAATTTAATACAAATAGCACAATGCCGACTTAAGTACTAGAGGACTGACACTCTTACTTTCTATGATTTGAACCTCTCCTGTGAGTCCAGTTTTAGATTCCGATGCTTCACTTCAGGTTTACTGTATACCTTGCACCTTCTTATTGACGATGAAACACAGAAATTGCATCGGAATTGAAATTCAAAAGGCACAATGCCGACTTAAGTACAAGAGGACTGACACTTCAACTTTCTATGATTTGAACCTCTCCTTTGAGTCCAATTTTAGATTCCGATGCTTCACTTCAGGTTTGCTGTATCCCTTGGACCTTCTTATTGACGATGAAACACAGAAATTGCATCCGAATTTAATACAAAAGGCACAATACCGACTTAAGTGCAACAGGAGTGAGTCGCTAACTTTCTATGATTTGAACTTCTCCTGTGAGTCCAGTTTTATATTCCGATGCTTCACTTCAGGTTTACTGTATACCTTGCACCTTCTTATTTACGATGAAACACAGAAATTGCATCCGAATTTAATACAAATGATATAATGCCGACTTAATTACAAGAGGACTGACACTCTCACTTTCTATGATTTGAACCTCTCCTTTGAGTCCAATTTTAGATGCCGATGCTTCACTTCAGGTTTGCTGTATCCCTTGGACCTTCTTATTGACGATGAAACACAGAAATTGCATCCGAATTTAATACAAAAGGCACAATACCGACTTAAGTGCAACAGGAGTGAGTCGCTAACTGTCTATGATTTGAACTTCTCCTGTGAGTCCAGTTTTATATTCCGATGCTTCACTTCAGGTTTACTGTATACCTTGCACCTTCTTATTTACGATGAAACACAGAAATTGCATCCGAATTTAATACAAATGATATAATGCCGACTTAATTACAAGAGGACTGACACTCTCACTTTCTATGATTTGAAACCCTCCTGTGAGTCCAGTTTTAGATTCCGATGCTTCACTTCAGGTGTACTGTATCCCTTGGACTTTCTTAATGACGATGAAACACAGAAACTGCATCCAAATTTAATACAAAAGGCACAATGGCGACTTATGTACAAGAGGACTGACACTCTCACTGTCCATGATTTGAACCTCTCCTGTGAGTCCAGTTTTAGATTCCGAAGCTTCACTTCAGGTTTACTGTATACCTTGCACCTTCTTATTGACGATGAAACACAGAAATTGCATCGGAATTAAATTCAAAAGGCACAATGCCGACTTAAGTACAAGAGGACTGACACTCTCACTTTCTATGATTTGAACCTCTCCTGTGAGTCCAGTTTTAGATTCCGATGCTTCACTTCTGGTTTACTGTATCCCTTGGACCTTCTTATTGGCGGTGAAGCACTGAAATTGAATCCGAAGTATATACAAATGGCATAATGTCGACTTAATTACAAGAGGACTGACACTCTCACTTTCTATGATTTGAACCTCTCCTGTGAGTCCAGTTTTAGATTCCGATGCTTCACTACAGGTATACTGTATTCCTTGGAACTTCTTATTGACGATGAAACACAGAAATTGCATCCGATTTAATACAAATGGCACAATGCCGACTTAAGTACAAGAGGACTAACACTCTCACTTTCTATGATTTGAACCTCTCCTGTGAGTCCAGTTTTAGCTTCCGATGCTTCACTTCAGGTTTACTGTATACCTTGCTACTTCTTATTGATGATGAAACAAAGAAATTGCATCGGAATTAAATTCAAAACGCACAATGCCGACTTAAGTACAAGAGGACTGACACTCTAACTTTCTATGAATTGAACCTCTCCTGTGAGTCCAGTTTTAGATTCCGATGCTTCACTTCAGGTTTACTGTATCCCTTGGACCTCCTTATTGACGATGAGACACAGAAATTGCATCGGAATTAAATTCAAAAGGCACAGTGCCGACTTAAGCACAAAAAGACTGACACTCTCACTTTCCATGATTTGAACCTCTCCTGTGAGTCTGGTTTTAGATTCCGATGCTTCACTTCAGGTTTACTGTATCCCTTGGACCTTCTTATTGACGATGAAACACAGAAATTGCATCCGAATTTAATACAAATGGCACAATGCCGACTTAAGTACTAGAGGACTGACACACTTACTTACTATGATTTGAACCTCTCCTGTGAGTCCAGTTTTAGATACCCATGCTTCACTTCAGTTTTACTGTATACCTTGCACCCACATATTGACGATGAAACACAGAAATTGCATCCGAATTTAATACAAAAGGCACAATGCCGACTTAAGTACAAGAGGACTGACACTCTAACGCTCTAACTCTCTATGATTTGAACCTCTCCTGTGAGTCCAGTTTAGGATTCCGATGCTTCACTTCAGGTTTACTGTATCCCTTGGACCTTCTTATTGACGATGAAACACTGAAATTGCATCCGAATTGAATACAAATGGCACAATGCCGACTTAAGCACTAGAGGACTGACACTCTTACTTTCTATGATTTGAACCTCTCCTGTGAGTCCAGTTTTAGATTCCGATGCTTCACTTCAGGTTTACTTTATACCTTGCACCTTCTTATTAACGATGAAACAGAGAAATTGCATCGGAATTAAATTCAAAACCCACAATGCCGACTTAAGTACAAGTGGACTGACACTCTAACTTTCTATGATTTGAACCTCTCCTGTGAGTCCAGTTTTAGATTCCGATGCGTCACTTCAGGTTTACTGTATCCCTTGGACCTTCTTATTGACGATGAAACACTGAAATTGAATCCGAAGTATATACAAATGGCATATGTCGACTTAATTACAAGAGGACTGACACTCTCACTTTCTATGATTTGAACCTCTCCTGTGAGTCCAGTTTTAGATTCCGATGCTTCACTACAGGTATACTGTATTCCTTGGAACTTCTTATTGACGATGAAACACAGAAATTGCATCCGATTTAATACAAATGGCACAATGCCGACTTAAGTACAAGAGGACTAACACTCTCACTTTCTATGATTTGAACCTCTCCTGTGAGTCCAGTTTTAGCTTCTGATGCTTCACTTCAGGTTTACTGTATACCTTGCTACTTCTTATTCACGATGAAACAAAGAAATTGCATCGGAATTAAATTCAAAAGGCACAATGCCGACTTAAGTACAAGAGGACTGACACTCTAACTTTCTATGAATTGAACCTCTCCTGTGAGTCCAATTTTAGATTCCGATGCTTCACTTCAGGTTTTAATGTATCCCTTGGACCTCCTTATTGACGATGAGACACAGAAATTGCATCCGAATTTAATACAAATGGCACAATGCCGACTTAAGTACAAGAGGACTAACACTCTCACTTTCTATGATTAGAACCTCTCCTGTGAGTCCAGTTTTAGATTCCGATGCTTCACTTCAGGTTTACTGTATACCTTGCACCTTCTTATTGACGATGGAACACAGAAATTGGATCGGAATTAAATTCAAAATGCACAGTGCCGACTTAAGCACAAAAAGACTGACACTCTCACTTTCAATGATTTGAACCTCTCCTGTGAGTCTGGTTTTAGATTCCGATGCTTCACTTCAGGTTTACTGTATCCCTTGGACCTTCTAATTGACGATTAAACACAGAAATTGCATCCGAATTTAATACAAAACGCACAATGCCGACTTAAGTAAAAGAGGACTGACACTCTAACATTCTATGATTTGATCCTCTCCTGTGGGTCCAGTTTTAGATTCCGATGCTTCACTTCAGGTTTACTGTATACCTTGCACCTTCATATTGACGAAGAAACACAGAAATTGCATCCGAATTTAATACAAAAGGCACAATGCCGACTTAAGTACAAGAGGACTGACACTCTAACGCTCTAACTCTCTATGATTTGAACCTCTCCTGTGAGGCCAGTTTAGGATTCCGATGCTTCACTTCCGGTTTATTGTATCCCTTGGACCTTCTTATTGACGATGAAACACAGAAATTGCATCCAAATTTAATACAAATGGCACAATGCCGACTTAAGTACAAAAGGACTAACACTCTCACTTTCTATGATTTGAAACCCTCCTGTGAGTCCAGTTTTAGATTCCGATGCTTCACTTCAGGTGTACTGTATCCCTTGGACCTCCTTATTGACGATGAGACACAGAAATTGCATCCGAATTTAATACAAATGGCACAATGCCGACTTAAGTACAAGAGGACTAACACTCTCACTTTCTATGATTTGAAACCCTCCTGTGAGTCCAGTTTTAGATTCCGATGCTTCACTTCAGGTGTACTGTATCCCTTGGACTTTCTTAATGACGATGAAACACAGAAACTGCATCCAAATTTAACACAAAAGGCACAATGGCGACTTATGTACAAGAGGACTGACACTCTCACTGTCCATGATTTGAACCTCTCCTGTGAGTCCAGTTTTAGATTCCGATGCTTCACTTCAGGTTTACTGTATACCTTGCACCTTCTTATTGACGATGAAACACAGAAATTGCATCGGAATTAAATTCAAAAGGCACAATGCCGACTTAAGTACAAGAGGACTGACTCTCTCACTTTCTATGATTTGAACCTCTCCTGTGAGTCCAGTTTTAGATTCCGATGCTTCACTTCTGGTTTACTGTATCCCTTGGACCTTCTTATTGGCGGTGAAGCACTGAAATTGAATCCGAAGTATATACAAATGGCATAATGTCGACTTAATTACAAGAGGACTGACACTCTCACTTTCTATGATTTGAACCTCTCCTGTGAGTCCAGTTTTAGATTCCGATGCTTCACTACAGGTATACTGTATTCCTTGGAACTTCTTATTGACGATGAAACACAGAAATTGCATCCGATTTAATACAAATGGCACAATGCCGACTTAAGTACAAGAGGACTAACACTCTCACTTTCTATGATTTGAACCTCTCCTGTGAGTCCAGTTTTAGCTTCCGATGCTTCACTTCAGGTTTACTGTATACCTTGCTACTTCTTATTGATGATGAAACAAAGAAATTGCATCGGAATTAAATTCAAAACGCACAATGCCGACTTAAGTACAAGAGGACTGACACTCTAACTTTCTATGAATTGAACCTCTCCTGTGAGTCCAGTTTTAGATTCCGATGCTTCACTTCAGGTTTACTGTATCCCTTGGACCTCCTTATTGACGATGAGACACAGAAATTGCATCGGAATTAAATTCAAAAGGCACAGTGCCGACTTAAGCACAAAAAGACTGACACTCTCACTTTCCATGATTTGAACCTCTCCTGTGAGTCTGGTTTTAGATTCCGATGCTTCACTTCAGGTTTACTGTATCCCTTGGACCTTCTTATTGACGATGAAACACAGAAATTGCATCCGAATTTAATACAAATGGCACAATGCCGACTTAAGTACTAGAGGACTGACACACTTACTTACTATGATTTGAACCTCTCCTGTGAGTCCAGTTTTAGATACCCATGCTTCACTTCAGTTTTACTGTATACCTTGCACCCACATATTGACGATGAAACACAGAAATTGCATCCGAATTTAATACAAAAGGCACAATGCCGACTTAAGTACAAGAGGACTGACACTCTAACGCTCTAACTCTCTATGATTTGAACCTCTCCTGTGAGTCCAGTTTAGGATTCCGATGCTTCACTTCAGGTTTACTGTATCCCTTGGACCTTCTTATTGACGATGAAACACAGAAATTGCATCCGAATTGAATACAAATGGCACAATGCCGACTTAAGCACTAGAGGACTGACACTCTTACTTTCTATGATTTGAACCTCTCCTGTGAGTCCAGTTTTAGATTCCGATGCTTCACATCAGGTTTACTTTATACCTTGCACCTTCTTATTAACGATGAAACAGAGAAATTGCATCGGAATTAAATTCAAAACCCACAATGCCGACTTAAGTACAAGTGGACTGACACTCTAACTTTCTATGATTTGAACCTCTCCTGTGAGTCCAGTTTTAGATTCCGATGCGTCACTTCAGGTTTACTGTATCCCTTGGACCTTCTTATTGACGATGAAACACAGTAATTGCATCCGAATTTAATACTAAACTCACAATACCGACTTAGGTAAAAGAGGAGTAACACTATAAGTTTCTATGATTTGAACCTCTCCTGTGAGTCCACTTTTAGATTCCGATGCTTCACTTCAGGTTTACTGTATCCCTTGGACCTTCTTATTGACGATGAAACACTGAAATTGAATCCGAAGTATATACAAATGGCATATGTCGACTTAATTACAAGAGGACTGACACTCTCACTTTCTATGATTTGAACCTCTCCTGTGAGTCCAGTTTTAGATTCCGATGCTTCACTACAGGTATACTGTATTCCTTGGAACTTCTTATTGACGATGAAACACAGAAATTGCATCCGATTTAATACAAATGGCACAATGCCGACTTAAGTACAAGAGGACTAACACTCTCACTTTCTATGATTTGAACCTCTCCTGTGAGTCCAGTTTTAGCTTCTGATGCTTCACTTCAGGTTTACTGTTTACCTTGCTACTTCTTATTGACGATGAAACAAAGAAATTGCATCGGAATTAAATTCAAAAGGCACAATGCCGACTTAAGTACAAGAGGACAGACACTCTAACTTTCTATGAATTGAACCTCTCCTGTGAGTCCAATTTTAGATTCCGATGCTTCACTTCAGGTTTTAATGTATCCCTTGGACCTCCTTATTGACGATGAGACACAGAAATTGCATCCGAATTTAATACAAATGGCACAATGCCGACTTAAGTACAAGAGGACTAACACTCTCACTTTCTATGATTAGAACCTCTCCTGTGAGTCCAGTTTTAGATTCCGATGCTTCACTTCAGGTTTACTGTATACCTTGCACCTTCTTATTGACGATGGAACACAGAAATTGGATCGGAATTAAATTCAAAATGCACAGTGCCGACTTAAGCACAAAAAGACTGACACTCTCACTTTCTATGATTTGAACCTCTCCTGTGAGTCTGGTTTTAGATTCCGATGCTTCACTTCAGGTTTACTGTATCCCTTGGACCTTCTAATTGACGATTAAACACAGAAATTGCATCCGAATTTAATACAAAACGCACAATGCCGACTTAAGTAAAAGAGGACTGACACTCTAACATTCTATGATTTGATCCTCTCCTGTGGGTCCAGTTTTAGATTCCGATGCTTCACTTCAGGTTTACTGTATACCTTGCACCTTCATATTGACGAAGAAACACAGAAATTGCATCCGAATTTAATACAAAAGGCACAATGCCGACTTAAGTACAAGAGGACTGACACTCTAACGCTCTAACTCTCTATGATTTGAACCTCTCCTGTGAGGCCAGTTTAGGATTCCGATGCTTCACTTCCGGTTTATTGTATCCCTTGGACCTTCTTATTGACGATGAAACACAGAAATTGCATCCAAATTTAATACAAATGGCACAATGCCGACTTAAGTACAAAAGGACTGACACTCTCTCTTTCTATGATTTAACCTCTCTTGTGAGTTCAGTTTTAGATTCCGATGCTTCACTTCAGGTTTACTGTATACCTTGCACCTTCTTATTAACGATGAAACAGAGAAATTGCATCGGAATTAAATTCAAAACGCACAATGCCGACTTAAGTACAAGTGGACTGACACTCTAACTTTCTATGATTTGAACCTCTCCAGTGAGTCCAGTTTTAGATTCCGATGCTTCACTTCAGGTTTACTGTACCCCTTGGACCTTCTTATTGACGATGAAACACAGAAATTGTATCCGAATTTAATACAAAACTCACAATACCGACTTAGGTAAAAGAGGAGTAACACTATAAGTTTCTATGATTTGAACCTCTCCTGTGAGTCCACTTTTAGATTCCGATGCTTCACTTCAGGTTTACTGTATCCCTTGGACCTTCTTATTGACGATGAAACACAGAAATTGCATCCGAACTTAATACAAAAGGCACAATGGCGACTTAAGCACAAGAAGACTGACACTCTCACTTTCCATGATTTGAACCTCTCCTGTGGGTCCAGTTTCAGATTCCGATGCTTCACTTCAGGTTTACTGTATACCTTGCACCTTCTTATTGACGATGAAACACAGAAATTGCATCCGAATTTAATACAAAAGGCACAATGGCGACTTAAGTACAAGAGGACTGACACTCTCACTTTCCATGATTTGAACCTCTCCTGTGAGACCAGTTTTAGTTTCCGATGCTTCACTTCAGGTTTATTGTATACCTTGCAGCTTCTTATTGACGATGAGACACTGAAATTGCATCGGAATTGAATACGAATGGCACAATGCCGACCTAAGTACTAGAGGACTGACACTCTCACATTCTATGATTTGAACCTCTCCTGTGAGTCCAGTTTTAGATTCCGATGCTTCACTTCAGGTTTACTGTATACCTTGCACCTTCTTATTTACGATGAAACACAGAAATTGCATCCGAATTTAATACAAATGATATAATACCGACTTAATTACAAGAGGACTGACACTCTCACTTTCTATGATTTGAAACTCTCCTGTGAGTCCAGTTTTAGATTCCGATGCTTCACTTCAGGTGTACTGTATCCCTTGGACCTTCTTAATGACGATGAAACACAGAAACTGCATCCAAATTTAATACAAAAGGCACAATGGCGACTTATGTACAAGAGGACTGACACTCTCACTTTCCATGATTTGAACCTCTCCTGTGAGTCCAGTTTTAGATCCCGAAGCTTCACTTCAGGTTTACTGTATACCTTGCACCTTCTTATTGACGATGAAACACAGAAATTGCATCGGAATTAAATTAAAAAGGCACAATGCCGACTTAAGTACAAGAGGACTGACACTCTCACTTTCTATGATTTGAACCTCTCCTGTGAGTCCAGTTTTAGATTCCGATGTTTCACGTCTGGTTTACTGTATCCCTTGGACCTTCTTATTGACGATGAAACACTGAAATTGAATCCGAAGTATATACAAATGGCATAATGTCGACATAATTACAAGAGGACTGTCACTCTCACTTTCTATGATTTGAACCTCTCCTGTGAGTCCAGTTTTAGATTCCGATGCTTCACTACAGGTATACTGTATTCCTTGGAACTTCTTATTGACGATGAAACATAGAAATTGCATCCGATTTAATACAAATGTCACAATGCCGACTTAAGTACAAGAGGACTAACACTCTCACTTTCTATGATTTGAACCTCTCCTGTGAGTCCAGTTTTAGCTTCTGATGCTTCACTTCAGGTTTACTGTATACCTTGCACCTTCTTATTGACGATGGAACACAGATATTGCATCGGAATTAAATTCAATAGGCACAATGCCGACTTAAGCACAAGAAGACTGACACTCTCACTTTCCATGATTTGAACCTCTCCTGTGAGTCCAGTTTTAGATACCCATGCTTCACTTCAGTTTTACTGTATACCTTGCACCTTCATATTGACGAGGAAACACAGAAATTGCATCCGAATTTAATACAAAAGGCACAATGCCGACTTAAGTACAAGAGGACTGACACTTTAACGCTCTAACCCTCTATGATTTGAACCTCTCCTGTGAGTCCAGTTTAGGATTCCGATGCTTCACTTCAGGTTTACTGTATCCCTTGGACCTTCTTATTGATGATGAAACACAGAAATTGCATCCGAATTTAATACAAATGGGACAATGCCGACTTAAGTACTAGAGGACTGACACTCTTACTTTCTATGATTTGAACCTCTCCTGTGAGTCCAGTTTTAGATTCCGATGCTTCACTTCAGGTTTACTGTGTACCTTGCACCTTCATATTGACGAAGAAACACAGAAATTACATCCGAATTTATTACAAAAGGCACAATGCCGACTTAAGTACAAGAGGACTGACACTCTAACGCTCTAACTCTCTATGATTTGAACCTCTCCTGTGAGGCCAGTTTAGGATTCCGATGCTTCACTTCCGGTTAATTGTATCCCTTGGCCTTCTTATTGACGATGAAACACAGAAATTGCATCCAAATTTTTTACAAATGGCACAATGCCGACTTAAGTACAAGAGGACTGACACTCTCTCTTTCTATGATTTGAACCTCTCCTGTGAGTCCAGTTTTAGATTCCGATGCTTCACTTCAGGTTTACTGTGTACCTTGCAGCTTCATATTGACGAAGAAACACAGAAATTACATCCGAATTTATTACAAAAGGCACAATGCCGACTTAAGTACAAGAGGACTGACACTCTAACGCTCTAACTCACTATGATTTGAACCTCTCCTGTGAGGCCAGTTTAGGATTCCGATGCTTCACTTCCGGTTAATTGTATCCCTTGGCCTTCTTATTGACGATGAAACACAGAAATTGCATCCGAATTTATTACAAAAGGCACAATGCCGACTTAAGTACAAGAGGACTGACACTCTAACGCTCTAACTCTCTATGATTTGAACCTCTCCTGTGAGGCCAGTTTAGGATTCCGATGCTTCACTTCAGGTTTACTGTATCCATTGGACCTTCTTATTGACGATGAAAAACAGAAATTGCATCCGAATTTAATACAAAAGTCACAATACCGACTTAGGTAAAAGAGGAGTAACACTATAATTTTCTATGATTTGAACCTCTCCTGTGAGTCCAGTTTTAGATTCCGATGCTTCACTTCAGGTTTACTGTATCCCTTGGACCTTCTTATTGACGATGAAACACAGAAATTGCATCCGAATTTAATACAAAAGGCACAATGGCGACTTAAGCACAAGAAGAATGACACCCTCACTTTCCATGATTTGAACCTCTCCTGTGGGTCCAGTTTTAGATTCCGATGCTTCACTTCAGGTTTACTGTATACCTTGCACCTTCTTATTGACGATGAAACACAGAAATTGCATCCGAATTTAATACAAAAGGCACAATTGCGACTTAAGGACAAGAGGACTGACACTCTCACTTTCCATGATTTGAACCTCTCCTGTGAGACCAGTTTTAGATTCCGATGCTTCACTTCAGGTTTACTGTATACCTTGCACCTTCTTATTGACGATGAGACACAGAAATTGCATCGGAATTAAATTCAAAAGGCACAATGCCGACTTAAGTACAAGAGGACTGACACTTCAACTTTCTATGATTTGAACCTCTCCTTTGAGTCCAATTTTAGATTCCGATGCTTCACTTCAGGGTTACTGTATCCCTTGGACCTTCTTATGGACGATGAAACACAGAAATTGCATCCGAATTTAATACAAAAGGCACAATACCGACTTAAGTACAACAGGAGTGAGTCGCTAACTTTCTATGATTTGAACTTCTCCTGTGAGTCCAGAATTAGATTCCGATGCTTCACTTCAGGTTTACTGTATTCCTTGCACCTTCTTATTGACGATGAAACACAGAAATTGCATCGGAATTAAATTCAAAAGGCACAGTGCAGACTTAAGTACAAGAGGACTGACACTCTCACTTTCTATGATTTGAACCTCTCCTGTGAGTCCAGTTTTTGATTCCGATGCTTCACTACAGGTATACTGTATTCCTTGGACCTTCTTATTGACGATGAGACACAGAAATTGCATCCGAATTTAATACAAATGGCACAATGCCGCCTTAAGTACAAGAGGACTAACACTCTCACTTTCTATGATTTGAACCTCTCCTGTGAGTCCAGTTTTAGATTCCGATGCTTCACTTCAGGTTTACTGTATCCCTTGGACATTCTTGTTGATGATGAAACACAGAAATTACATCCGATTTTAATACAAAAGTCACAATACCGACTTAGATACAAGAGGAGTGACACTACAACTTTCTATGATTTGAAACTCTCCTGTGAGTCCACTTTTAGATTCCCATGCTTCACTTCAGGTTTACTGTATCCCTTGGACCTTCTTATTGACGAAGAAACACAGAAATTGCATCCGAATTTAATACAAAAGGCACAATGGCGACTTAAGCACAAGACGACTGACACTCTCACTTTCCATGATTTGAACCTCTCCTGTGAGTCCAGTTTTGGATTCCGATGCTTCACTTCAGGTTTACTGTATCCCTTGGACCTTCTTATTGACGATTAAACACAGAAATTGCATCCGAATTTAATACAAAAATCACAATACCGACTTAAGTACAAGAGGAGTGACACTCTAACTTTCTATGATTTGAATAACTCCTGTGAGTCCAGTTTTAGATTCCGATGCTTCACTTCAGGTTTACTGTATCCCTTGGACCTTCTTATAGACGATGAAACACAGAAATTGCATCCGAATTTAATACAAATGGCACAATGCCGTCTTAAGTACAAGAGGACTGACACTCTCACTTTCTATGATTTGAACCCCTCCTGTAAGTCCAGTTTTAGATTCCGATGCTTCACTACAGGTTATCTGTATCCATTGAACCTTCTTATTGACGATGAAACACAGAAATTGCATCCGAATTTAATACAAATGGCACAATGGCGTCTTAAGTACAAGAGGACTGACACTCTCACTTTCTATGATTTGAACCCCTCCTGTAAGTCCAGTTTTAGATTCCGATGTTTCACTTCAGGTTTACTGTATCCCTTGGACTTTCTTATTGACGATGAAACACAGAAATTGCATCCGAATTTAATACAAAAGGCACAATGGCGACTTAAGTACAAGAGGACTGACACTCTCACTTTCCATGATTTGAAACTCTCCTATGAGTCCAGGTTTAGATTCCGATACTTCACTTCAGGTTTACTGTATACCTTGCACCATCTTATTGACGATGAGACACAGAAATTGCATCGGAATTTAATACGAATGGCACAATGCCGACTTAAGTACAAGAGGACTGACACTCTCACTTTCCACGATTTGAACCTCTCCTGTGAGTCCAGTTTTAGATTCCGATGCTTCACTTCATGTTTACTGTATCCCTTGGACCTTCTTATTGACGATGAAACACAGAAATTGCATCCGAATTTAATACAAAAGGCACAATACCGACTTAAGTACAACAGGAGTGAGTCGCTAACTTTCTATGATTTGAACTTCTCCTGTGAGTCCAGTTTTAGATTAAGAAGCTTCACTTCAGGTTTACTGTATACCTTCCACCTTCATATTGAGGATGAAACACAGAAATTGCATCCGAATTTAATACAAATGATATAATGCCGACTTAATTATAAGAGGACTGACACTCTCACTTTCTATGATTTGAACCTCTCCTGTGAGTCCAGTTTTGGATTCCGATGCTTCACTTCAGGTGTACTGTATCCCTTGGACCTTCTTAATGACGATGAAACACAGAAATTGCATCCAAATTTAATACAAAAGGCACAATGGCGACTTAAGTACAAGAGGACTGACACTCTCACTTTAAATGATTTGAACCTCTCCTATGAGACCAGTTTTAGATTCCGATGCTTCACTTCAGGTTTACTGTATACCTTGCACCTTCTTATTTACGATGAGACACAGAAAATGCATCGGAATTTAATAAGAATGGCACAATGCCGACTTAAGTACAAGAGGACTGACACTCTCACTTTCCATGATTTGAACCTCTCCTGTGAGTCCAGTTTTAGATTCCGATGCTTCACTTCAGGTTTACTGTATCTCTTGGACCTTCTTATTGACGATGAAACACAGAAATTGCATCCGAATTTAATACAAAAAGCACAATACCGACTTCAGTACAACAGGAGTGAGTCGCTAACTTTCTATGATTTGAACTTCTCCTGTGAGTCCAGTTTTAGATTCCGATGCTTCACTTCAGGTTTACTGTATACCTTGCACCCTCATATTGACGATGAAACACAGAAATTGCATCCGAATTTAATACAAATGGTATAATGCCGACTTAATTATAAGAGAACTGACACTCTCACTTTCTATGATTTGAAACTCTCCTGTGAGTCCAGTTTGAGATTCCGATGCTTCACTTCAGGTTTACTGTATCCCTTGGACCTTCTTATTGACGAAGAAACACAGAAATTGCATCCGAATTTAATACAAAAGGCACAATGGCGACTTAAGCACAAGACGACTGACACTCTCACTTTCCATGATTTGAACCTCTCCTGTGAGTCCAGTTTTAGATTCCGATGCTTCACTTCAGGTTTACTGTATCCCTTGGACCTTCTTATTGACGATTAAACACAGAAATTGCATCCGAATTTAATACAAAAGGCACAATGGCGACTTAAGTACAAGAGGACTGACACTCTCACTTTCCATGATTTGAACCTCTCCTATGAGTCCTGTTTTAGATTCCGATACTTCACTTCAGGTTTACTGTATACCTTGCACCTTCTTATTGACGATGAGACACAGAAATTGCATCGGAATTTAATACGAATGGCACAATGCCGACTTAAGTACAAGAGGACTGACACTCTCACTTTCCACGATTTGAACCTCTCCTGTGAGTCCAGTTTTAGATTCCGATGCTTCACTTCATGTTTACTGTATCCCTTGGACCTTCTTATTGACGATGAAACACAGAAATTGCATCCGAATTTAATACAAAAGGCACAATACCGACTTAAGTACAACAGGAGTGAGTCGATAACTTTCTATGATTTGAACTTCTCCTGTGAGTCCAGTTTTAGATTAAGAAGATTCACTTCAGATTTTCTGTATACCTTCCACCTTCATATTGACGATGAAACACAGAAATTGCATCCGAATTTAATACAAATGATATAATGCCGACTTAATTATAAGAGGACTGACACTCTCACTTTCTATGATTTGAACCTCTCCTGTGAGTCCAGTTTTAGATTCCGATGCTTCACTTCAGGTTTACTGTATACCTTGCACCTTCGTATTGACGATGGAACACTGAAATTGCTTCGGAATTAAATTGAAATGGCACAATGCCGACTTAAGTACAAGAGGACTGACACTCTCACATTCTATGATTTGAACCCCTCCTGTAAGTCCAGTTTTAGATTCCGATGCTTCACTACAGGTTTTCTGTATCCATTGGACCTTCCTATTGACGATGAAACACAGAGTTTGCATCCGAATTTAATAAAAAAGGCACAATGCCGAATAAAGTACAAGAGCGCTGACACTATAACTTTCTATGATTTGACCATCTCCTGTGAGTCCAGTTTTAGATTCCGATGTTTCACTTCAGGTTTACTGTATCCCTTGGACCTTCTTATTGACGATGAAACACAGAAATTGCATCCAAATTTAATACAAAAAGCACAATGGCGACTTAAGTACAAGAGGACTGACACTCTCACTTTAAATGATTTGAACCTCTCCTATGAGACCAGTTTTAGATTCCGATGCTTCACTTCAGGTTTACTGTATACCTTGCACCTTCTTATTTACGATGAGACACAGAAAATGCATCGGAATTTAATACAAATGGCACAATGCCGACTTAAGAACAAGAGGACTGACACTCTCACTTTCCATGATTTGAACCTCTCCTGTGAGTCCAGTTTTAGATTCCGATGCTTCACTTCAGGTTTACTGTATCCCTTGGACCTTCTTATTGACGATGAAACACAGGAATTGCATCCGAATTTAATACAAAAAGGACAATACCGACTTAAGTACAACAGGAGTGAGTCGCTAACTTTCTATGATTTGAACTTCTCCTGTGAGTCCAGTTTTAGATTCCGATGCTTCACTTCAGGTTTACTGTATACCTTGCACCCTCATATTGACGATGAAACACAGAAATTGCATCCGAATTTAATACAAATGATATAATGCCGACTTAATTATAAGAGAACTGACACTCTCACTTTCTATGATTTGAAACTCTCCTGTGAGTCCAGTTTGAGATTCCGATGCTTCACTTCAGGTTTACTGTATCCCTTGGACCTTCTTATTGACGAAGAAACACAGAAATTGCATCCGAATTTAATACAAAAGGCACAATGGCGACTTAAGCACAAGACGACTGACACTCTCACTTTCCATGATTTGAACCTCTCCTGTGAGTCCAGTTTTAGATTCCGATGCTTCACTTCAAGTTTACTGTATCCCTTGGACCTTCTTATTGACGATTAAACACAGAAATTGCATCCGAATTTAATTCAAAAGGCACAATGCCGACTTAAGTAAAAGAGGACTGACGCTCCCATATTCTATGATATGATCCTCTCCTGTGGGTCCAGTTTTAGATTCCGATGCTTCCCTTAAGGTATACTGTATCACTTGGACCTTCTTATTGACGATGAAACACAGAAATTGCATCCGAATTTAATACAAAAGGCACAATACCGACTTAAGTACAAGAGGAGTGACACTCTAACTTTCTATGATTTGAATATCTCCTGTGAGTCCAGTTTTAGATTCCGATGCTTCACTTCAGGTTTACTGTATCCCTTGGACCTTCTTACAGACGATGAAACACAGAAATTGCATCCGAATTTAATACAAATGGCACAATGCCGTCTTAAGTACAAGAGGACTGACACTCTCACTTTCTATGATTTGAACCCCTCCTGTAAGTCCAGTTTTAGATTCCGATACTTCACTTCAGGTTTACTGTATACCTTGTACCTTCATATTGACGATGAAACACATAAATTGCATCCGAATTTAATACAAATGATATAATGCCGACTTAATTATAAGAGGACTGACACTCTCACTTTCTATGATTTGAACCTCTCCTGTGAGTCCAGTTTTAGATTCCGATGCTTCACTTCAGGTTTACTGTATACCTTGCACCTTCATATTGACGATGAAACACAGAAATTGCATCCGAATTTAATACAAATGATATAATGCCGACTTAATTATAAGAGGACTGACACTCTCACTTTCTATGATTTGAAACTCTCCTGTGAGTCCAGTTTTAGATTCCGATGCTTCACTTCAGGTTTACTGTATACCTTGCACCTTCTTATTGACGATGAAACACAGAAATTGCATCGGAATTAAATTCAAAAGGCACAATGCCGACTTCAGTACAAGAGGACTGACACTCTCACATTCTATGATTTGAACCTCTCCTCTGAGTCCAGTTTTGGATTCCGATGCTTCACTTCTGGTTTACTGTATCCCTTGGACCTTCTTATTGACGATGAAACACTGGAATTGAATCCGAAGTAAATACAAATGGCATAATGTCGACTTAATTACAAGAGGACTGACACTCTCACATTCTATGATTTGAACCTCTCCTGTGAGTCCAGTTTTTGATTCCGATGCTTCACTACAGGTATACTGTATTCCTTGGAACTTCTTATTGACGATGAAACACAGAAATTGAATCCGATTTAATACAAAAGTCACAATACCGACTTAGGTACAAGAGGAGTGACACTATAACTTTCTATGATTTGAAACTCTCCTATGAGTCCACTTTTAGATTCCCATGCTTCACTTCAGGTTTACTGTATCCCTTGGACCTTCTTATTGACGAAGAAACACAGAAATTGCATCCGAATTTAATACAAAAGGCACAATGGCGACTTAAGCACAAGACGACTGACACTCTCACTTTCCATGATTTGAACCTCTCCTGTGAGTCCAGTTTTGGATTCCGATGCTTCACTTCAGGTTTACTGTATCCCTTGGACCTTCTTATTGACGATTAAACACAGAAATTGCATCCGAATTTAATACAAAAATCACAATACCGACTTAAGTACAAGAGGACTGACACTCTCACTTTCTATGATTTGAACCTCTCCTGTGAGTCCAGTTTTAGATTCCGATGCTTCACTTCAGGTGTACTGTATCCCTTGGACCTTCTTAATGACGATGAAACACAGAAATTGCATCCAAATTTAATACAAAAGGCACAATGGCGACTTAAGTACAAGAGGACTGACACTCTCACATTCTATGATTTGAACCCCTCCTGTAAGTCCAGTTTTAGATTCCGATGCTTCACTACAGGTTTTCTGTATCCATTGGACCTTCCTATTGACGATGAAACACAGAGTTTGCATCCGAATTTAATAAAAAAGGCACAATGCCGAATAAAGTACAAGAGCGCTGACACTATAACTTTCTATGATTTGACCATCTCCTGTGAGTCCAGTTTTAGATTCCGATATTTCACTTCAGGTTTACTGTATCCCTTGGACCTTCTTATTGACGATGAAACACAGAAATTGCATCCAAATTTAATACAAAAAGCACAATGGCGACTTAAGTACAAGAGGACTGACACTCTCACTTTAAATGATTTGAACCTCTCCTATGAGACCAGTTTTAGATTCCGATGCTTTACTTCAGGTTTACTGTATACCTTGCACCTTCTTATTTACGATGAGACACAGAAAATGCATCGGAATTTAATAAGAATGGCACAATGCCGACTTAAGTACAAGAGGACTGACACTCTCACCTTCCATGATTTGAACCTCTCCTGTGAGTCCAGTTTTAGATTCCGATGCTTCACTTCAGGTTTACTGTATCTCTTGGACCTTCTTATTGACGATGAAACACAGAAATTGCATCCGAATTTAATACAAAAAGCACAATACCGACTTAAGTACAACAGGAGTGAGTCGCTAACTTTCTATGGTTTGAACTTCTCCTGTGAGTCCAGTTTTAGATTCCGATGCTTCACTTCAGGTTTACTGTATACCTTGCACCCTCATATTGACGATGAAACACAGAAATTGCATCCGAATTTAATACAAATGATATAATGCCGACTTAATTATAAGAGAACTGACACTCTCACTTTCTATGATTTGAAACTCTCCTGTGAGTCCAGTTTGAGATTCCGATGCTTCACTTCAGGTTTACTGTATCCCTTGGACCTTCTTATTGACGAAGAAACACAGAAATTGCATCCGAATTTAATACAAAAGGCACAATGGCGACTTAAGCACAAGACGACTGACACTCTCACTTTCCATGATTTGAACCTCTCCTGTGAGTCCAGTTTTAGATTCCGATGCTTCACTTCAGGTTTACTGTATCCCTTGGACCTTCTTATTGACGATTAAACACAGAAATTGCATCCGAATTTAATTCAAAAGGCACAATGCCGACTTAAGTAAAAGAGGACTGACGCTCCCACATTCTATGATTTGATCCTCTCCTGTGGGTCCAGTTTTAGATTCCGATGCTTCCCTTAAGGTATACTGTATCACTTGGACCTTCTTATTGACGATGAAACACAGAAATTGCATCCGAATTAAATACAAAAGGCACAATACCGACTTAAGTACAAGAGGAGTGACACTCTAACTTTCTATGATTTGAATATCTCCTGTGAGTCCAGTTTTAGATTCCGATGCTTCACTTCAGGTTTACTGTATCCCTTGGACCTTCTTACAGACGATGAAACACAGAAATTGCATCCGAATTTAATACAAATGGCACAATGCCGTCTTAAGTACAAGAGGACTGACACTCTCACTTTCTATGATTTGAACCCCTCCTGTAAGTCCAGTTTTAGATTCCGATACTTCACTTCAGGTTTACTGTATACCTTGTACCTTCATATTGACGATGAAACACATAAATTGCATCCGAATTTAATACAAATGATATAATGCCGACTTAATTATAAGAGGACTGACACTCTCACTTTCTATGATTTGAACCTCTCCTGTGAGTCCAGTTTTAGATTCCGATGCTTCACTTCAGGTTTACTGTATACCTTGCACCTTCATATTGACGATGAAACACAGAAATTGCATCCGAATTTAATACAAATGATATAATGCCGACTTAATTATAAGAGGACTGACACTCTCACTTTCTATGATTTGAAACTCTACTGTAAGTCCAGTTTTAGATTCCGATGCTTCACTTCAGGTTTACTGTATACCTTGCACCTTCTTATTGACGATGAAACACAGAAATTGCATCGGAATTAAATTCAAAAGGCACAATGCCGACTTCAGTACAAGAGGACTGACACTCTCACATTCTATGATTTGAACCTCTCCTGTGAGTCCAGTTTTGGATTCCGATGCTTCACTTCTGGTTTACTGTATCCCTTGGACCTTCTTATTGACGATGAAACACTGGAATTGAATCCGAAGTAAATACAAATGGCATAATGTCGACTTAATTACAAGAGGACTGACACTCTCACATTCTATGATTTGAACCTCTCCTGTGAGTCCAGTTTTTGATTCCGATGCTTCACTACAGGTATACTGTATTCCTTGGAACTTCTTATTGACGATGAAACACAGAAATTGAATCCGATTTAATACAAAAGTCACAATACCGACTTAGGTACAAGAGGAGTGACACTATAACTTTCTATGATTTGAAACTCTCCTATGAGTCCACTTTTAGATTCCCATGCATCACTTCATGTTTACTGTATCCCTTGGACCTTCTTATTGACGAAGAAACATAGAAATTGCATCCGAATTTAATGCAAATGCACAATGGCGACTTAAGCACAAGACGACTGACACTCTCACTTTCTATGATTTGAACCTCTCCTGTGAGTCCAGTTTTGGATTCCGATGCTTCACTTCAGGTTTACTGTATCCCTTGGACCTTCTTATTGACGATTAAACACAGAAATTGCATCCGAATTTAATACAAAAGGCACAATACCGACTTAAGTACAAGAGGAGTGACACTCTAACTTTCTATGATTTGAATATCTCCTGTGAGTCCAGTTTTAGATTCCGATGCTTCACTTCAGGTTTACTGTATCCCTTGGACCTTCTTATAGACGATGAAACACAGAAATTGCATCCGAATTTAATACAAATGGCACAATGCCGTCTTAAGTACAAGAGGACTGACACTCTCACTTTCTATGATTTGAACCCCTCCTGTAAGTCCAGTTTTAGATTCCGATGCTTCACTACAGGTTATCTGTATCCATTAAACCTTCTTATTGACGATGAAACACAGAAATTGCATCCGAATTTAATACAAATGGCACAATGGCGTCTTAAGTACAAGAGGACTGACACTCTCACTTTCTATGATTTGAACCCCTCCTGTAAGTCCAGTTTTAGATTCCGATGTTTCACTTCAGGTTTACTGTATCCCTTGGACTTTCTTATTGACGATGAAACACAGAAATTGCATCCGAATTTAATACAAAAGGCACAATGGCGACTTAAGTACAAGAGGACTGACACTCTCACTTTCCATGATTTGAAACTCTCCTATGAGTCCAGTTTTAGATTCCGATACTTCACTTCAGGTTTACTGTATTCCTTGCACCATCTTATTGACGATGAGACACAGAAATTGCATCGGAAATTAATACGAATGGCACAATGCCGACTTAAGTACAAGAGGACTGACACTCTCACTTTCCACGATTTGAACCTCTCCTGTGAGTCCAGTTTTAGATTCCGATGCTTCACTTCATGTTTACTGTATCCCTTGGACCTTCTTATTGACGATGAAACACAGAAATTGCATCCGAATTTAATACAAAAGGCACAATACCGACTTAAGTACAACAGGAGTGAGTCGCTAACTTTCTATGATTTGAACTTCTCCTGTGAGTCCAGTTTTAGATTAAGAAGCTTCACTTCAGGTTTACTGTATACCTTCCACCTTCATATTGAGGATGAAACACAGAAATTGCATCCGAATTTAATACAAATGATATAATGCCGACTTAATTATAAGAGGACTGACACTCTCACTTTCTATGATTTGAACCTCTCCTGTGAGTCCAGTTTTAGATTCCGATGCTTCACTTCAGGTGTACTGTATCCCTTGGACCTTCTTAATAACGATGAAACACAGAAATTGCATCCAAATTTAATACAAAAGGCACAATGGCGACTTAAGTACAAGAGGACTGACACTCTCACATTCCATGATTTGAACCTCTCTTGTGAGTCCAGTTTTAGATTCCGAAGCTTCACTTCAGGTTTACTGTATACCTTGCACCTTCTTATTGACGATGAAACACAGAAATTGCATCGGAATTAAATTCAAAAGGCACAGTGCCGACTTCAGTACAAGAGGACTGACACTCTCACTTTCTATGATTTGAACCTCTCCTGTGAGTCCAGTTTTAGCTTCTGATGCTTCACTTCAGGCTTACTGTATACCTTGCTACTTCTTATTGATAATGAAACACAGAAATTGCATCGGAATTAAATTCAAAAAGCACAATGCCGACTTAAGTACAAGAGGACTGACACTCTAAATGTTTATGAATTGAACCTCTCCTGTGAGTCCAGTTTTAGTTTCCGATGCTTCACTTCAGGTTTACTGTATCCCTTGGACCTTCTTATTGACGATGAGCCACAGAAATTGCATCCGAATTTAATACAAATGGCACAATGCCGACTTAAGTACAAGAGGACTAACACTCTCACTTTCTATGATTTGAACCTCTCCTGTGAGTCCAGTTTTAGATTCCGATGCTTCACTTCAGGTTTACTGTATACCTTGCACCTTCTTATTGACGATGGAACACAGAAATTGCTTCGGAATTAAATTAAAATGGCACAATGCCGACTTAAGTACAAGAGGACTAACACTCTCACTTTCTATGATTTGAAACTCTCCTGTGAGTCCAGTTTTAGATTCCGATGCTTCACTTCAGGTTTACTGTATCCGTTGGACCTTCTTATAGACGATGAAACACAGAAATTGCATCCGAATTTAATACAAATGGCACAATGCCGTCTTAAGTACAAGAGGACTGACACTCTCACATTCTATGATTTGAACCCCTCCTGTAAGTCCAGTTTTAGATTCCGATGCTTCACTACAGGTTTTCTGTATCCATTGGACCTTCCTATTGACGATGAAACACAGAGTTTGCATCCGAATTTAATGAAAAAGGCACAATGCCGAATAAAGTACAAGAGCGCTGACACTATAACTTTCTATGATTTGAACATCTCCTGTGAGTCCAGTTTTAGATTCCGATGCTTCACTTCAGGTTTACTGTATCCCTTGGACCTTCTTATTGACGATGAAACACAGAAATTGCATCCAAATTTAATACAAAAGGCACAATGGCGACTTAAGTACAAGAGGACTGACACTCTCACTTTCCATGATTTGAACCTCTCCTATGAGACCAGTTTTAGATTCCGATGCTTCACTTCAGGTTTACTGTATACCTTGCACCTTCTTATTTACGATGAGACACAGAAAATGCATCGGAATTTAATACGAATGGCACAATGCCGACTTAAGTACAAGAGGACTGACACTCTCACTTTCCATGATTTGAACCTCTCCTGTGAGTCCAGTTTTAGATTCCGATGCTTCACTTCAGGTTTACTGTATCCCTTGGACCTTCTTATTGACGATGAAACACAGAAATTGCATCCGAATTTAATACAAAAAGCACAATACCGACTTAAGTACAACAGGAGTGAGTCGCTAACTTTCTATGATTTGAATATCTCCTGTGAGTCCACTTTTAGATTCCGATGCTTCACTTCAGGTTTACTGTATACCTTGCACCCTCATATTGACGATGAAACACAGAAATTGCATCCGAATTTAATACAAATGATATAATGCCGACTTAATTATAAGAGAACTGACACTCTCACTTTCTATGATTTGAAACTCTCCTGTGAGTTCAGTTTGAGATTCCGATGCTTCACTTCAGGTTTACTGTATCCCTTGGACATTCTTATTGACGAAGAAACACAGAAATTGCATCCGATTTTAATACAAAAGGCACAATGGCGACTTAAGCACAAGACGACTGACACTCTCACTTTCCATGATTTGAACCTCTCCTGTGAGTCCAGTTTTAGATTCCGATGCTTCACTTCAGGTTTACTGTATCCCTTGGACCTTCTTATTGACGATTAAACACAGAAATTGCATCCGAATTTAATTCAAAAGGCACAATGCCGACTTAAGTAAAAGAGGACTGACGCTCCCACATTCTATGATTTGATCCTCTCCTGTGGGTCCAGTTTTAGATTCCGATGCTTCCCTTAAGGTATACTGTATCACTTGGAAATTCTTATTGACGATGAAACACAGAAATTGCATCCGAATTTAATACAAAAGGCACAATACCGACTTAAGTACAAGAGGAGTGACACTCTAACTTTCTATGATTTGAATATCTCCTGTGAGTCCAGTTTTAGATTCCGATGCTTCACTTCAGGTTTACTGTATCCCTTGGACCTTCTTACAGACGATGAAACACAGAAATTGCATCCGAATTTAATACAAATGGCACAATGCCGTCTTAAGTACAAGAGGACTGACACTCTCACTTTCTATGATTTGAACCCCTCCTGTAAGTCCAGTTTTAGATTCCGATACTTCACTTCAGGTTTACTGTATACCTTGTACCTTCATATTGACGATGAAACACATAAATTGCATCCGAATTTAATACAAATGATATAATGCCGACTTAATTATAAGAGGACTGACACTCTCACTTTCTATGATTTGAACCTCTCCTGTGAGTCCAGTTTTAGATTCCGATGCTTCACTTCAGGTTTACTGTATACCTTGCACCTTCATATTGACGATGAAACACAGAAATTGCTTCCGAATTTAATACTAATGATATAATGCCGACTTAATTATAAGAGGACTGACACTCTCACTTTCTATGATTTGAAACTCTCCTGTGAGTCCAGTTTTAGATTCCGCTGCTTCACTTCAGGTTTACTGTATACCTTGCACCTTCTTATTGACGATGAAACACAGAAATTGCATCGGAATTAAATTCAAAAGGCACAATGCCGACTTCAGTGCAAGAGGACTGACACTCTCACTTTCTATGATTTAAACCTCTCCTGTGAGTCCACTTTTGGATTCCGATGCTTCACTTCTGGTTTACTGTATCCCTTGGACCTTCTTATTGACGATGAAACACAGAAATTGCATCCGAATTTAATACAAAAGGCACAATACCGACTTAAGTACAACAGGAGTGAGTCGCTAACTTTCTATGATTTGAACTTCTCCTGTGAGTCCAGTTTTAGATTAAGAAGCTTCACTTCAGGTTTACTGTATACCTTCCACCTTCATATTGAGGATGAAACACAGAAATTGCATCCGAATTTAATACAAATGATATAATGCCGACTTAATTATAAGAGGACTGACACTCTCACTTTCTATGATTTGAACCTCTCCTGTGAGTCCAGTTTTAGATTCCGATGCTTCACTTCAGGTGTACTGTATCCCTTGGACCTTCTTAATGACGATGAAACACAGAAATTGCATCCAAATTTAATACAAAAGGCACAATGGCGACTTAAGTACAAGAGGACTGACACTCTCACATTCCATGATTTGAACCTCTCTTGTGAGTCCAGTTTTAGATTCCGAAGCTTCACTTCAGGTTTACTGTATACCTTGCACCTTCTTATTGACGATGAAACACAGAAATTGCATCCGAATTTAATACAAATGGCACAATGCCGACTTAAGTACAAGAGGACTAACACTCTCACTTTCTATGATTTGAACCTCTCCTGTGAGTCCAGTCTTAGATTCCGATGCTTCACTTCAGGTTTACTGTGTACCTTGCACCTTCTTATTGACGATGGAACACAGAAATTGCTTCGGAATTAAATTAAAATGGCACAATGCCGACTTAAGTACAAGAGGACTAACACTCTCACTTTCTATGATTTGAAACTCTCCTGTGAGTCCAGTTTTAGATTCCGATGCTTCACTTCAGGTTTACTGTATCCGTTGGACCTTCTTATAGACGATGAAACACAGAAATTGCATCCGAATTTAATACAAATGGCACAATGCCGTCTTAAGTACAAGAGGACTGACACTCTCACATTCTATGATTTGAACCCCTCCTGTAAGTCCAGTTTTAGATTCCGATGCTTCACTACAGGTTTTCTGTATCCATTGGACCTTCCTATTGACGATGAAACACAGAGTTTGCATCCGAATTTAATGAAAAAGGCACAATGCCGAATAAAGTACAAGAGCGCTGACACTATAACTTTCTATGATTTGAACATCTCCTGTGTGTCCAGTTTTAGATTCCGATGCTTCACTTCAGGTTTACTGTATCCCTTGGACCTTCTTATTGACGATGAAACACAGAAATTGCATCCAAATTTAATACAAAAGGCACAATGGCGACTTAAGTACAAGAGGACTGACACTCTCACTTTCCATGATTTGAACCTCTCCTATGAGACCAGTTTTAGATTCCGATGCTTCACTTCAGGTTTACTGTATACCTTGCACCTTCTTATTTACGATGAGACACAGAAAATGCATCGGAATTTAATACGAATGGCACAATGCCGACTTAAGTACAAGAGGACTGACACTCTCACTTTCCATGATTTGAACCTCTCCTGTGAGTCCAGTTTTAGATTCCGATGCTTCACTTCAGGTTTACTGTATCCCTTGGACCTTCTTATTGACGATGAAACACATAAATTGCATCCGAATTTAATACAAAAAGCACAATACCGACTTAAGCACAACAGGAGTGTGTCGCTAACTTTCTATGATTTGAACTTCTCCTGTGAGTCCAGTTTTAGATTCCGATGCTTCACTTCAGGTTTACTGTATTCCTTGCACCCTCATATTGACGATGAAACACAGAAATTGCATCCGAATTTAATACAAATGATATAATGCCGACTTAATTATAAGAGAACTGACACTCTCACTTTCTATGATTTGAAACTCTCCTGTGAGTTCAGTTTGAGATTCCGATGCTTCACTTCAGGTTTACTGTATCCCTTGTACCTTCTTATTGACGAAGAAACACAGAAATTGCATCCGAATTTAATACAAAACGCACAATGGCGACTTAAGCACAAGACGACTGACACTCTCACTTTCCATGATTTGAACCTCTCCTGTGAGTCCAGTTTTAGATTCCGATGCTTCACTTCAGGTTTACTGTATCCCTTGGACCTTCTTATTGACGATTAAACACAGAAATTGCATCCGAATTTAATTCAAAAGGCACAATGCCGACTTAAGTAAAAGAGGACTGACGCCCCCACATTCTATGATTTGATCCTCTCCTGTGGGTCCAGTTTTAGATTCCGATGCTTCCCTTAAGGTATACTGTATCACTTGGAAATTCTTATTGACGATGAAACACAGAAATTGCATCCGAATTTAATACAAAAGGCACAATACCGACTTAAGTACAAGAGGAGTGACACTCTAACTTTCTATGATTTGAAAATCTCCTGTGAGTCCAGTTTTAGATTCCGATGCTTCACTTCAGGTTTACTGTATCCCTTGGACCTTCTTACAGACGATGAAACACAGAAATTGCATCCGAATTTAATACAAATGGCACAATGCCGTCTTAAGTACAAGAGGACTGACACTCTCACTTTCTATGATTTGAACCCCTCCTGTAAGTCCAGTTTTAGATTCCGATACTTCACTTCAGGTTTACTGTATACCTTGTACCTTCATATTGACGATGAAACACATAAATTACGTCCGAATTTAATACAAATGATATAATGCCGACTTAATTATAAGAGGACTGACACTCTCACTTTCTATGATTTGAAACTCTCCTGTGAGTCCAGTTTTAGATTCCGATGCTTCACTTCAGGTTTACTGTATACCTTGCAATTTCTTATTGACGACGAAACACAGAAATTGCATCGGAATTAAATTCAAAAGGCACAATGCCGACTTCATTACAAGAGGACTGACACTCTCACTTTCTATGATTTGAACCTCTCCTGTGAGTCCAGTTTTGGATTCCGATGCTACACTTCTGGTTTACTGTATCCCTTGGACCTTCTTATTGACGATGAAACACTGGAATTGAATCCGAAGTAAATACAAATGGCATAATGTCGACTTAATTACAAGAGGACTGACACTCTCACATTCTATGATTTGAACCTCTCCTGTGAGTCCAGTTTTTGATTCCGATGCTTCACTACAGGTATACTGTATTCCTTGGAACTTCTTGTTGACGATGAAACACAGAAATTGAATCCGATTTAATACAAAAGTCACAATACCGACTTAGGTACAAGAGGAGTGGCACTACAACTTTCTATGATTTGAAACTCTCCTATGAGTCCACTTTTAGATTCCCATGCTTCACTTCAGGTTTACTGTATCCCTTGGACCTTCTTATTGACGAAGAAACACAGAAATTGCCTCCGAATTTAATACAAAAGGCACAATGGCGACTTAAGCACAAGACGACTGACACTCTCACTTTCCATGATTTGAACCTCTCCTGTGAGTCCAGTTTTGGATTCCGATGCTTCACTTCAGGTTTACTGTATCCCTTGGACCTTCTTATTGACGATTAAACACAGAAATTGCATCCGAATTTAATACAAAAGGCACAATGCCGACTTAAGTAAAAGAGGAATGACACTCCCACATGCTATGATTTGATCCTCTCCTGTGGGTCCAGTTTTAGATTCCGATGCTTCCCTTAAGGTATACTGTATCCCTTGGACCTTCTTATTGACGATGAAACACAGAAATTGCATCCGAATTTAATACAAAAGGCACAATACCGACTTAAGTACAAGAGGAGTGACACTCTAACTTTCTATGATTTGAATATCTCCTGTGAGTCCAGTTTTAGATTCCGATGCTTCACTTCAGGTTTACTGTATCCCTTGGACCTTCTTATAGACGATGAAACACAGAAATTGCATCCGAATTTAATACAAATGGCACAATGCCGTCTTAAGTACAAGAGGACTGACACTCTCACTTTCTATGATTTGAACCCCTCCTGTAAGTCCAGTTTTAGATTCCGATGCTTCACTACAGGTTATCTGTATCCATTGAACCTTCTTATTGACGATGAAACACAGAAATTGCATCCGAATTTAATACAAATGGCACAATGGCGTCTTAAGTACAAGAGGACTGACACTCTCACTTTCTATGATTTGAACCCCTCCTGTAAGTTCAGTTTTAGATTCCGATGTTTCACTTCAGGTTTACTGTATCCCTTGGACTTTCTTATTGACGATGAAACACAGAAATTGCATCCGAATTTAATACAAAAGGCACAATGGCGACTTAAGTACAAGAGGACTGACACTCTCACTTTCCATGATTTGAATCTCTCCTATGAGTTCAGTTTTAGATTCCGATACTTCACTTCAGGTTTACTGTATACCTTGCACCATCTTATTGACGATGAGACACAGAAATTGCATCGGAATTTAATACGAATGGCACAATGCCGACTTAAGTACAAGAGGACTGACACTCTCACTTTCCACGATTTGAACCTCTCCTGTGAGTCCAGTTTTAGATTCCGATGCTTCACTTCATGTTTACTGTATCCCTTGGACTTTCTTATTGACGTTGAAACACAGAAATTGCATCCGAATTTAATACAAAAGGCACAATACCGACTTAAGTACAACAGGAGTGAGTCGCTAACTTTCTATGATTTGAACTTCTCCTGTGAGTCCCAGTTTTAGATTAAGAAGCTTCACTTCAGGTTTACTGTATACCTTCCACCTTCATATTGACGATGAAACACAGAAATTGCATCCGAATTTAATACAGATGATATAATGCCGACTTAATTATAAGAGGACTGACACTCTCACTTTCTATGATTTGAACCTCTCCTGTGAGTCCAGTTTTAGATTCCGATGCTTCACTTCAGATGTACTGTATCCCTTGGACCTTCTTAATGACGATGAAACACAGAAATTGCATCCAAATTTAATACAAAAGCACAATGGCGACTTAAGTACAAGAGGACTGACACTCTCACATTCCATGATTTGAACCTCTCTTGTGAGTCCAGTTTTAGATTCCGAAGCTTCACTTCAGGTTTACTGTATACCTTGCACCTTCTTATTGACGATGAAACACAGAAATTGCATCGGAATTAAATTCAAAAGGCACAATGCCGACTTCAGTACAAGAGGACTGACACTCTCACTTTCTATGATTTGAACCTCTCCTGTGAGTCCAGTTTTAGATTCCGATGCTTCACTACAGGTATACTGTATTCCTTGGACCTTCTTATTGACGATGAAACACAGAAATTGCATCCGATTTAATACAAATGGCACAATGACGACATAAGTACAAGAGGATTAACACTCTCACTTTCTATGATTTGAACCTCTCCTGTGAGTCCAGTTTTAGCTTCTGATGCTTCACTTCAGGCTTACTGTATACCTTGCTGCTTCTTATTGACGATGAAACACAGAAATTGCATCGGAATTAAATTCAAAAAGCACAATGCCGACTTAAGTACAAGAGGACTGACACTCTAAATGTTTATGAATTGAACCTCTCCTGTGAGTCCAGTTTTAGATTCCGATGCTTCACTTCAGGTTTACTGTATCCCTTGGACCTTCTTATTGACGATGAGCCACAGAAATTGCATCCGAATTTAATACAAATGGCACAATGCCGACTTAAGTACAAGAGGACTAACACTCTCACTTTCTATGATTTGAACCTCTCCTGTGAGTCCAGTTTTAGATTCCGATGCTTCACATCAGGTTTACTGTATACCTTGCACCTTCTTATTGACGATGGAACACAGAAATTGCTTCGGAATTAAATTAAAATGGCACAATGCCGACTTAAGTACAAGAGGACTAACACTCTCACTTTCTATGATTTGAAACTCTCCTGTGAGTCCACTTTTAGATTCCGATGCTTCACTTCAGGTTTACTGTATCCGTTGGACCTTCTTATAGACGATGAAACACAGAAATTGCATCCGAATTTAATACAAATGGCACAATGCCGTCTTAAGTACAAGAGGACTGACACTCTCACATTCTATGATTTGAACCCCTCCTGTAAGTCCAGTTTTAGATTCCGATGCTTCACTACAGGTTTTCTGTATCCATTGGACCTTCCTATTGACGATGAAACACAGAGTTTGCATCCGAATTTAATAAAAAAGGCACAATGCCGAATAAAGTACAAGAGCGCTGACACTATAACTTTCTATGATTTGAACATCTCCTGTGAGTCCAGTTTTAGATTCCGATGCTTCACTTCAGGTTTACTGTATCCCTTGGACCTTCTTATTGACGATGAAACACAGAAATTGCATCCAAATTTAATACAAAAGGCACAATGGCGACTTAAGTACAAGAGGACTGACGCTCTCACTTTCCATGATTTGAACCTCTCCTATGAGACCAGTTTTAGATTCCGATGCTTCACTTCAGGTTTACTGTATACCTTGCACCTTCTTATTTACGATGAGACACAGAAAATGCATCGGAATTTAATACGAATGGCACAATGCCGACTTAAGTACAAGAGGACTGACACTCTCACTTTCCATGATTTGAACCTCTCCTGTGAGTCCAGTTTTAGATTCCGATGCTACACTTCAGGTTTACTGTATCCCTTGGACCTTCTTATTGACGATGAAACACAGAAATTGCATCCGAATTTAATACAAAAAGCACAATACCGACTTAAGTACAACAGGAGTGAGTCGCTAACTTTCTATGATTTGAACTTCTCCTGTGAGTCCAGTTTTAGATTCCGATGCTTCACTTCAGGTTTACTGTATACCTTGCACCCTCATATTGACGATGAAACACAGAAATTGCATCCGAATTTAATACAAATGATATAATGCCGACTTAATTATAAGAGAACTGACACTCTCACTTCAGGTTTACTGTATACCTTCCACCTTCATATTGACGATGAAACACAGAAATTGCATCCGAATTTAATACAAATGATATAATGCCGACTTAATTATAAGAGGACTGACACTCTCACTTTCTATGATTTGAACCTCTCCTGTGAGTCCAGTTTTAGATTCCGATGCTTCACTTCAGGTGTACTGTATCCCTTGGACCTTCTTAATGACGATGAAACACAGAAATTGCATCCAAATTTAATACAAAAGGCACAATGGCGACTTAGGTACAAGAGGACTGACACTCTCACATTCTATGATTTGAACCCCTCCTGTAAGTCCAGTTTTAGATTCCGATGCTTCACTACAGGTTTTCTGCATCCATTGGACCTTCCTATTGACGATGAAACACAGAGTTTGCATCCGAATTTAATAAAAAAGGCACAATGCCGAATAAAGTACAAGAGCGCTGACACTATAACTTTCTATGATTTGAACATCTCCTGTGAGTCCAGTTTTAGATTCCGATGCTTCACTTCAGGTTTACTGTATCCCTTGGACCTTCTTATTGACGATGAAACACAGTAATTGCATCCAAATTTAATACAAAAGGCACAATGGCGACTTAAGTACAAGAGGACTGACACTCTCACTTTCCATGATTTGAACCTCTCCTATGAGACCAGTTATAGATTCCGATGCTTCACTTCAGGTTTACTGTATACCTTGCACCTTCTTATTTACGATGAGACACAGAAAATGCATCGGAATTTAATACGAATGGCACAATGCCGACTTAAGTACAAGAGGACTGACACTCTCACTTTCCATGATTTGAACCTCTCCTGTGAGTCCAGTTTTAGATTCCGATGCTTCACTTCAGGCTTACTGTATCCCTTGGACCTTCTTATTGACGATGAAACACAGAAATTGCATCCGAATTTAATACAAAAAGCACAATACCGACTTAAGTACAACAGGAGTGAGTCGCTAACTTTCTATGATTTGAATATCTCCTGTGAGTCCAGTTTTAGATTCCGATGCTTCACTTCACGTTTACTGTATCCCTTGGACCTTCTTACAGACGATGAAACACAGAAATTGCATCCGAATTTAATACAAATGGCACAATGCCGTCTTAAGTACAAGAGGACTGACACTCTCACTTTCTATGATTTGAACCCCTCCTGTAAGTCCAGTTTTAGATTCCGATACTTCACTTCAGGTTTACTGTATACCTTGTACCTTCATATTGACGATGAAACACATAAATTGCATCCGAATTTAATACAAATGATATAATGCCGACTTAATTATAAGAGGACTGACACTCTCACTTTCTATGATTTGAACCTCTCCTGTGAGTCCAGTTTTAGATTCCGATGCTTCACTTCAGGTTTACTGTATACCTTGCACCTTCATATTGACGATGAAACACAGAAATTGCATCCGAATTTAATACAAATGATATAATGCCGACTTAATTATAAGAGGACTGACACTCTCACTTTCTATGATTTGAAACTCTCCTGTGAGTCCAGTTTTAGATTCCGATGCTTCACCTCAGGATTACTGTATACCTTGCACCTTCTTATTGACGATGAAACACAGAAATTGCATCGGAATTAAATTCAAAAGGCACAATGCCGACTTCAGTACAAGAGGACTGACACTCTCACTTTCTATGATTTGAACCTCTCCTGTGAGTCCAGTTTTGGATTCCGATGCTTCATTTCTGGTTTACTGTATCCCTTGGACCTTCTTATTGACGATGAAACACTGGAATTGAATCCGAAGTAAATACAAATGGCATAATGTCGACTTAATTACAAGTGGACTGACACTCTCACATTCTATGATTTGAACCTCTCCTGTGAGTCCAGTTTTTGATTCCGATGCTTCACTACAGATATACTGTATTCCTTGGAACTTCTTATTGACGATGAAACACAGAAATTGAATCCGATTTAATACAAAAGTCACAATACCGACTTAGGTGCAAGAGGAGTGACACTATAACTTTCTATGATTTGAAACTCTCCTATGAGTCCACTTTTAGATTCCCATGCTTCACTTCAGGTTTACTGTATCCCTTGGACCTTCTTATTGACGAAGAAACACAGAAATTGCATCCGAATTTAATACAAAAGGCACAATGGCGACTTAAGCACAAGACGACTGACACTCTCACTTTCCATGATTTGAACCTCTCCTGTGAGTCCAGTTTTAGATTCCGATGCTTCACTTCAGGTTTACTGTATCCCTTGGACCTTCTTATTGACGATTAAACACAGAAATTGCATCCGAATTTAATACAAAAGGCACAATGTCGACTTAAGTAAAAGAGGAATGACACTCCCACATTCTATGATTTGATCCTCTCCTGTGGGTCCAGTTTTAGATTCCGATGCTTCCCTTAAGGTATACTGTATCCCTTGGACCTTCTTATTGACGATGAAACACAGAAATTGCATCCGAATTTAATACAAAAGGCACAATACCGACTTAAGTACAAGAGGAGTGACACTCTAACTTTCTATGATTTGAATATCTCCTGTGAGTCCAGTTTTAGATTCCGATGCTTCACTTCAGGTTTACTGTATACCTTCCACCTTCATATTGACGATGAAACACAGAAATTGCATCCGAATTTAATACAAATGATATAATGCCGACTTAATTATAAGAGGACTGACACTCTCACTTTCTATGATTTGAACCTCTCCTGTGAGTCCAGTTTTAGATTCCGATGCTTCACTTCAGGTGTACTGTATCCCTTGGACCTTCTTAATGACGATGAAACACAGAAATTGCATCCAAATTTAATACAAAAGGCACAATGGCGACTTAAGTACAAGAGGACTGACACTCTCACATTCTATGATTTGAACCCCTCCTGTAAGTCCAGTTTTAGATTCCGATGCTTCACTACAGGTTATCTGTATCCATTGAACCTTCTTATTGACGATGAAACACAGAAATTGCATCCGAATTTAATACAAATGGCACAATGGCGTCTTAAGTACAAGAGGACTGACACTCTCACTTTCTATGATTTGAACCCCTCCTGTAAGTCCAGTTTTAGATTCCGATGTTTCACTTCAGGTTTACTGTATCCCTTGGACTTTCTTATTGACGATGAAACACAGAAATTGCATCCGAATTTAATACAAAAGGCACAATGGCGACTTAAGTACAAGAGGACTGACACTCTCACTTTCCATGATTTGAACCTCTCCTATGAGTCCAGTTTTAGATTCCGATACTTCACTTCAGGTTTACTGTATACCTTGCACCATCTTGTTGACGATGAGACACAGAAATTGCATCGGAATTTAATACGAATGGCACAATGCCGACTTAAGTACAAGAGGACTGACACTCTCACTTTCCACGATTTGAACCTCTCCTGTGAGTCCAGTTTTAGATTCCGATGCTTCACTTCATGTTTACTGTATCCCTTGGACCTTCTTATTGACGATGAAACACAGAAATTGCATCCGAATTTAATACAAAAGGCACAATACCGACTTAAGTACAACAGGAGTGAGTCGCTAACTTTCTATGATTTGAACTTCTCCTGTGAGTCCAGTTTTATATTAAGAAGCTTCACTTCAGGTTTACTGTATACCGTCCACCTTCATATTGACGATGAAACACAGAAATTGCATCCGAATTTAATACAAATTATATAATGCCGACTTAATTATAAGAGGACTGACACTCTCACTTTCTATGATTTGAACCTCTCCTGTGAGTCCAGTTTTAGATTCCGATGCTTCACTTCAGGTTTACTGTATCCCTTGGACCTTCCTATTGACGATGAAACACAGAGTTTGCATCCGAATTTAATAAAAAAGGCACAATGCCGAATAAAGTACAAGAGCGCTGACACTATAACTTTCTATGATTTGAACATCTCCTGTGAGTCCAGTTTTAGATTCCGATGCTTCACTTCAGGGTTACTGTATCCCTTGGACCTTCTTATTGACGATGAAACACAGAAATTGCATCCAAATTTAATACAAATGGCACAATGCCGTCTTAAGTACAAGAGGAATGACACTCTCACATTCTATGATTTGAACCCCTCCTGTAAGTCCAGTTTTAGATTCCGATGCTTCACTACAGGTTTTCTGTATCCATTGGACCTTCCCATTGACGATGAAACACAGAGTTTGCATCCGAATTTAATAAAAAAGGCACAATGCCGAATAAAGTACAAGAGCGCTGACACTATAACTTTCTATGATTTGAACATCTCCTGTGAGTCCAGTTTTAGATTCCGATGCTTCACTTCAGGTTTACTGTATCCCTTGGACCTTCTTATTGACGATGAAACACAGAAATTGCATCCAAATTTAATACAAAAGGCACAATGGCGACTTAAGTACAAGAGGACTGACACTCTCACTTTCCATGATTTGAACCTCTCCTATGAGTCCAGTTTTAGATTCCGATGCTTCACTTCAGGTTAACTGTATCCCTTGGACCTTCTTATTGACGATTAAACACAGAAATTGCATCCGAATTTAATTCAAAAGGCACAATGCCGACTTAAGTAAAAGAGGACTGACGCTCCCACATTCTATGATTTGATCCTCTCCTGTGGGTCCAGTTTTAGATTCCGATACTTCACTTCAGGTTTACTGTATACCTTGTACCTTCATATTGACGATGAAACACATAAATTGCATCCGAATTTAATACAAATGATATAATGCCGACTTAATTATAAGAGGACTGACACTCTCACTTTCTATGATTTGAACCTCTCCTGTGAGTCCAGTTTTAGATTCCGATGCTTCACTTCAGGTTTACTGTATACCTTGCACCTTCATATTGACGATGAAACACAGAAATTGCATCCGAATTTAATACAAATGATATAATGCCGACTTAATTATAAGAGGACTGACACTCTCACTTTCTATGATTTGAAACTCTCCTGTGAGTCCAGTTTTAGATTCCGATGCTTCACTTCAGGTTTACTGTATACCTTGCACCTTCTTATTGACGATGAAACACAGAAATTGCATCGGAATTAAATTCAAAAGGCACAATGCCGACTTCAGTACAAGAGGACTGACACTCTCACTTTCTATGATTCGAACCTCTCCTGTGAGTCCAGTTTTGGATTCCGATGCTTCACTTCTGGTTTACTGTATCCCTTGTACCTTCTTATTGACGATGAAACACTGGAATTGAATCCGAAGTAAATACAAATGGCATAATGTAGACTTAATTACAAGAGGACTGACACTCTCACATTCTATGATTTGAACCTCTCCTGTGAGTCCAGTTTTTGATTCCGATGCTTCACTACAGGTATACTGTATTCCTTGGAACTTCTTATTGACGATGAAACACAGAAATTGAATCCGATTTAATCAAAAGTCACAATACCGACTTAGGTACAAGAGGAGTGACACTATAACTTTCTATGATTTGAAACTCTCCTATGAGTCCACTGTTAGATTCCCATGCTTCACTTCAGGTTTACTGTATCCTTTGGACCTTCTTATTGACGAAGAAACACAGAAATTGCATCCGAATTTAATACAAAAGGCACAATGGCGACTTAAGCACAAGACGACTGACACTCTCACTTTCCATGATTTGAACCTCTCCTGTGAGTCCAGTTTTAGATTCCGATGCTTCACTTCAGGTTTACTGTATCCCTTGGACCTTCTTATTGACGATTAAACACAGAAATTGCATCCGAATTTAATACAAAAGGCACAATGTCGACTTAAGTAAAAGAGGAATGACACTCCCACATTCTATGATTTGATCCTCTCCTGTGGGTCCAGTTTTAGATTCCGATGCTTCCCTTAAGGTATACTGTATCCCTTGGACCTTCTTATCGACGATGAAACACAGAAATTGCATCCGAATTTAATACAAAAGGCACAATACCGACTTAAGTACAAGAGGAGTGACACTCTAACTTTCTATGATTTGAATATCTCCTGTGAGTCCAGTTTTAGATTCCGATGCTTCACTTCAGGTTTACTGTATCCCTTGGACCTTCTTATAGACGATGAAACACAGAAATTGCATCCGAATTTAATACAAATGGCACAATGCCGTCTTAAGTACAAGAGGACTGACACTCTCACTTTCTATGATTTGAACCCCTCCTGTAAGTCCAGTTTTAGATTCCGATGCTTCACTACAGGTTATCTGTATCCATTGAACATTCTTATTGACGATGATACACAGAAATTGCATCCGAATTTAATACAAATGGCACAATGGCGTCTTAAGTACAAGAGGACTGACACTCTCACTTTCTATGATTTGAACCCCTCCTGTAAGTCCAGTTTTAGATTCCGATGTTTCACTTCAGGTTTACTGTATCCCTTGGACTTTCTTATTGACGATGAAACACAGAAATTGCATCCGAATTTAATACAAAAGGCACAATGGCGACTTAAGTACAAGAGGACTGACACTCTCACTTTCCATGATTTGAACCTCTCCTATGAGTCCAGTTTTAGATTCCGATACTTCACTTCAGGTTTACTGTATACCTTGCACCATCTTATTGACGATGAGACACAGAAATTGCATCGGAATTTAATACGAATGGCACAATGCCGACTTAAGTACAAGAGGACTGACACTCTCACTTTCCACGATTTGAACCTCTCCTGTGAGTCCAGTTTTAGATTCCGATGCTTCACTTCATGTTTACTGTATCCCTTGGACCTTCTTATTGACGATGAAACACAGAAATTGCATCCGAATTTAATACAAAAGGCACAATACCGACTTAAGTACAACAGGAGTGAGTCGCTAACTTTCTATGATTTGAACTTCTCCTGTGAGTCCAGTTTTAGATTAAGAAGCTTCACTTCAGGTTTACTGTATACCTTCCACCTTCATATTGACGATGAAACACAGAAATTGCATCCGAATTTAATACAAATGATATAATGCCGACTTAATTATAAGAGGACTGACACTCTCACTTTCTATGATTTGAACCTCTCCTGTTAGTCCAGTTTTAGATTCCGATGCTTCACTTCAGGTGTACTGTATCCCTTGGACCTTCTCAATGACGATGAAACACAGAAATTGCATCCAAATTTAATACAAAAGGCACAATGGCGACTTAAGTACAAGAGGACTGACACTCTCACATTCCATGATTTGAACCTCTCTTGTGAGTCCAGTTTTAGATTCCGAAGCTTCACTTCAGGTTTACTGTATACCTTGCACCTTCTTATTGACGATGAAACACAGAAATTGCATCGGAATTAAATTCAAAAGGCACAATGCCGACTTCAGTACAAGAGGACTGACACTCTCACTTTCTATGATTTGAACCTCTCCTGTGAGTCCAGTTTCAGATTCCGATGCTTCACTACAGGTATACTGTATTCCTTGGACCTTCTTATTGACGATGAAACACAGAAATTGCATCCGATTTAATACAAATGGCACAATGACGACATAAGTACAAGAGGATTAACACTCTCACATTCTATGATTTGAACCTCTCCTGTGAGTCCAGTTTTAGCTTCTGATGCTTCACTTCAGGCTTACTGTATACCTTGCTACTTCTTATTGACGATGAAACACAGAAATTGCATCGGAATTAAATTCAAAAAGCACAATGCCGAATTAAGTAGAAGAGGACTGACACTCTAAATGTTTATGAATTGAACCTCTCCTGTGAGTCCAGTTTTAGATTCCGATGCTTCACTTCAGGTTTACTGTATCCCTTGGACCTTCTTATTGACGATGAGCCACAGAAATTGCATCCGAATTTAATACAAATGGCACAATGCCGACTTAAGTACAAGAGGACTAACACTCTCACTTTCTATGATTTGAACCTCTCCTGTGAGTCCAGTTTTAGATTCCGATGCTTCACTTCAGGTTTACTGTATACCTTGCACCTTCTTATTGACGATGGAACACAGAAATTGCTTCGGAATTAAATTAAAATGGCACAATGCTGACTTAAGTACAAGAGGACTAACACTCTCACTTTCTATGATTTGAAACTCTCCTGTGAGTCCAGTTTTAGATTCCGATGCTTCACTTCAGGTTTACTGTATCCGTTGGACCTTCTTATAGACGATGAAACACAGAAATTGCATCCGAATTTAATACAAATGGCACAATGCCGTCTTAAGTACAAGAGGACTGACACTCTCACATTCTATGATTTGAACCCCTCCTGTAAGTCCAGTTTTAGATTCCGATGCTTCACTACAGGTTTTCTGTATCCATTGGACCTTCCTATTGACGATGAAACACAGAGTTTGCATCCGAATTTAATAAAAAAGGCACAATGCCGAATAAAGTACAAGAGCGCTGACACTATAACTTTCTATGATTTGAACATCTCCTGTGAGTCCAGTTTTAGATTCCGATGCTTCACTTCAGGTTTACTGTATCCCTTGGACCTTCTTATTGACGATGAAACACAGAAATTGCATCCAAATTTAATACAAAAGGCACAATGGCGACTTAAGTACAACAGGAGTGAGTCGCTAACTTTCTATGATTTGAACTTCTCCTGTGAGTCCAGTTTTAGATTCCGATGCTTCACTTCAGGTTTACTGTATACCTTGCACCCTCATATTGACGATGAAACACAGAAATTGCATCCGAATTTAATACAAATGGCACAATGCCGACTTAAGTACAAGAGGACTGACACTCTCACTTTCCATGATTTGAACCTCTCCTATGAGACCAGTTTTAGATTCCGAAGCTTCACTTCAGGTTTACTGTATACCTTGCACCTTCTTATTTACGATGAGACACAGAAAATGCATCGGAATTTAATACGAATGGCACAATGCCGACTTAAGTACAAGAGGACTGACACTCTCACTTTCCATGATTTGAACCTCTCCTTTGAGTCCAGTTTTAGATTCCGATGCTTCACTAAAGGTTTACTGTATCCCTTGGACCTTCTGATTGACGATGAAACACAGAAATTGCATCCGAATTTAATACAAAAAGCACAATACCGACTTAAGTACAACAGGAGTGAGTCGCTAACTTTCTATGATTTGAACTTCTCCTGTGAGTCCAGTTTTAGATTCCGATGCTTCACTTCAGGTTTACTGTATACCTTGCACCCTCATATTGACGATGAAACACAGAAATTGCATCCGAATTTAATACAAATGATATAATGCCGACTTAATTATAAGAGAACTGACACTCTCACTTTCTATGATTTGAAACTCTCCTGTGAGTCCAGTTTGATCTTCCGATGCTTCACTTCAGGTTTACTGTATCCCTTGGACCTTCTTATTGACGAAGAAACACAGAAATTGCATCCGAATTTAATACAAAAGGCACAATGGCGACTTACAAACAAGACGACTGACACTCTCACTTTCCATGATTTGAACCTCTCCTGTGAGTCCAGTTTTAGATTCCGATGCTTCACTTCAGGTTTACTGTATCCCTTGGACCTTTTTATTGACGATTAAACACAGAAATTGCATCCGAATTTAATTCAAAAGGCACAATGCCGACTTAAGTAAAAGAGGACTGACGCTCCCACATTCTATGATTTGATCCTCTCCTGTGGGTCCAGTTTTAGATTCCGATGCTTCCCTTAAGGTATACTGTATCACTTGGACCTTCTTATTGACGATGAAACACAGAAATTGCATCCGAATTTAATACAAAAGGCACAATACCGACTTAAGTACAAGAGGAGTGACACTCCAAATTTCTATGATTTGAATATCTCCTGTGAGTCCAGTTTTAGATTCCGATGCTTCACTTCAGGTTTACTGTATCCCTTGGACCTTCTTACAGACGATGAAACACAGAAATTGCATCCGAATTTAATACAAATGGCACAATGCCGTCTTAAGTACAAGAGGACTGACACTCTCACTATCTATGATTTGAACCCCTCCTGTAAGTCCATTTTTAGATTCCGATACTTCACTTCAGGTTTACTGTATACCTTGTACCTTCATATTGACGATGAAACACATAAATTGCATCCGAATTTAATACAAATGATATAATGCCGACTTAATTATAAGAGGACTGACACTCTCACTTTCTATGATTTGAACCTCTCCTGTGAGTCCAGTTTTAGATTCCGATGCTTCACTTCAGGTTTACTGTATACCTTGCACCTTCTTATTGACGATGAAACACAGAAATTGCATCGGAATTAAATTCAAAAGGCACAATGCCGACTTCAGTACAAGAGGACTGACACTCTCACTTTCTATGATTTGAACCTCTCCTGTGAGTCCAGTTTTGGATTGCGATGCTTAACTTCTGGTTTACTGTATCCCTTGGACCTTCTTATTGACGATGAAACACTGGAATTGAATCCGAAGTAAATACAAATGGCATAATGTCGACTTAATTACAAGAGGACTGACACTCTCACATTCAATGATTTGAACCTCTCCTGTGAGTCCAGTTTTTGATTCCGATGCTTCACTACAGATATACTGTATTCCTTGGAACTTCTTATTGACGATGAAACACAGAAATTGAATCCGATTTAATACAAAAGTCACAATACCGACTTAGGTACAAGAGGAGTGACACTATAACTTTCTATGATTTGAAACTCTCCTATGAGTCCACTTTTAGATTCCCATGCTTCACTTCAGGTTTACTGTATCAATTGGACCTTCTTATTGACGAAGAAACACAGAAATTGCATCCGAATTTAATACAAAAGGCACAATGGCGACTTAAGCACAAGACGACTGACACTCTCACTTTCCATGATTTGAACCTCTCCTGTGAGTCCAGTTTTAGATTCCGATGCTTCACATCAGGTTTACTGTATCCCTTGGACCTTCTTATTGACGATTAAACACAGAAATTGCATCCGAATTTAATACAAAAGGTACAATGTCGACTTAAGTAAAAGAGGAATGACACTCCCACATTCTACGATTTGATCCTCTCCTGTGGGTCCAGTTTTAGATTCCGATGCTTCCCTTAAGGTATACTGTATCCCTTGGACCTTCTTATTGACGATGAAACACAGAAATTGCATCCGAATTTAATACAAAAGGCACAATACCGACTTAAGTACAAGAGGAGTGACACTCTAACTTTCTATGATTTGAATATCTCCTGTGAGTCCAGTTTTAGATTCCGATGCTTCACTTCAGGTTTACTGTATCCCTTGGACCTTCTTATAGACGATGAAACACAGAAATTGCATCCGAATTTAATACAAATGGCACAATGCCGTCTTAAGTACAAGAGGACTGACACTCTCACTTTCTATGATTTGAACCCCTCCTGTAAGTCCAGTTTTAGATTCCGATGCTTCACTACAGGTTATCTGTATCCATTGAACCTTCTTATTGACGATGAAACACAGAAATTGCATCCGAATTTAATACAAATGGCACAATGGCGTCTTAAGTACAAGAGGACTGACACTCTCACTTTCTATGATTTGAACCCCTCCTGTAAGTCCAGTTTTAGATTCCGATGTTTCACTTCAGGTTTACTGTATCCCTTGGACTTTCTTATTGACGATGAAACACAGAAATTGCATCCGAATTTAATACAAAAGGCACAATGGCGACTTAAGTACAAGAGGACTGACACTCTCACTTTCCATGATTTGAACCTCTCCTATGAGTCCAGTTTTAGATTCCGATACTTCACTTCAGGTTTACTGTATACCTTGCACCTTCTTATTGACGATGAGACACAGAAATTGCATCGGAATTTAATACGAATGGCACAATGCCGACTTAAGTACAAGAGGACTGACACTCTCACTTTCCACGATTTGAGCCTCTCCTGTGCGTCCAGTTTTAGATTCCGATGCTTCACTTCAGGTTTACTGTATCCCTTGGACCTTCTTATTGACGATGAAACACAGAAATTGCATCCGAATTTAATACAAATGATATAATGCCGACTTAACAATAAGAGAACTGACACTCTCACTTTCTATGATTTGAAACTCTCCTGTGAGTCCAGTTTTAGATTCCGATGCTTCACTTCAGGTTTACTGTATCCCTTGGACCTTCTTATTGACGAAGAAACACAGAAATTGCATCCGAATTTAATACAAACGGCACAATGGCGACTTAAGCACAAGACGACTGACACTCTCACTGTCCATGATTTGAACCTCTCCTGTGAGTCCAGTTTTAGATTCCGATGCTTCACTTCAGGTTTACTGTATCCCTTGCACCTTCTTATTGACGATTAAACACAGAAATTGCATCCGAATTTAATACAAAAGGCACAATGCCGACTTAAGTAAAAGAGGACTGACACTCCGACATTCTATGATTTGATCCTCTCCTGTGGGTCCAGTTTTAGATTCCGATGCTTCCCTTAAGGTATACTGTATCACTTGGACCTTCTTATTGACGATGAAACACAGAAATTGCATCCGAATTTAATACAAAAGGCACAATACCGACTTAAGTACAAGAGGAGTGACACTCTAACTTTCTATGATTTGAATATCTCCTGTGAGTCCAGTTTTAGATTCCGATGCTTCACTTCAGGTTTACTGTATCCCTTGGACCTTCTTATAGACGATGAAACACAGAAATTGCATCCGAATTTAATACAAATGGCACAATGCCGTCTTAAGTACAAGAGGACTGACACTCTCACTTTCTATGATTTGAACCCCTCCTGTAAGTCCAGTTTTAGATTCCGATGCTTCACTACAGGTTATCTGTATCCATTGAACCTTCTTATTGACGATGAAACACAGAAATTGCATCCGAATTTAATACAAATGGCACAATGGCGTCTTAAGTACAAGAGGACTGACACTCTCACTTTCTATGATTTGAACCCCTCCTGTAAGTCCAGTTTTAGATTCCGATGTTTCACTTCAGGTTTACTGTATCCCTTGGACTTTCTTATTGACGATGAAACACAGAAATTGCATCCGAATTTAATACAAAAGGCACAATGGCGACTTAAGTACAAGAGGACTGACACTCTCACTTTCCATGATTTGAACCTCTCCTATGAGTCCAGTTTTAGATTCCGATACTTCACTTCAGGTTTACTGTATACCTTGCACCTTCTTATTGACGATGAGACACAGAAATTGCATCGGAATTTAATACGAATGGCACAATGCCGACTTAAGTACAAGAGGACTGACACTCTCACTTTCCACGATTTGAGCCTCTCCTGTGCGTCCAGTTTTAGATTCCGATGCTTCACTTCAGGTTTACTGTATCCCTTAAACCTTCTTATTGACGATGAAACACAGAAATTGCATCCGAATTTAATACAAATGATATAATGCAGACTTAACTATAAGAGAACTGACACTCTCACTTTCTATGATTTGAAACTCTCCTGTGAGTCCAGTTTTAGATTCCGATGCTTCACTTCAGGTTTACTGTATCCCTTGGACCTTCTTATTGACGAAGAAACAAATAAATTGCATCCGAATTTAATACAAACGGCACAATGGCGACTTAAGCACAAGACGACTGACACTCTCACTGTCCATGATTAGAACCTCTCCTGTGAGTCCAGTTTTAGATTCCGATGCTTCACTTCAGGTTTACTGTATCCCTTGCACCTTCTTATTGACGATTAAACACAGAAATTGCATCCGAATTTAATACAAAAGGCACAAAGCCGACTTAAGTAAAAGAGGACTGACACTCCGACATTCTATGATTTGATCCTCTCCTGTGGGTCCAGTTTTAGATTCCGATGCTTCCCTTAAGGTATACTGTATCACTTGGACCTTCTTATTGACGATGAAACACAGAAATTGCATCCGAATTTAATACAAAAGGCACAATACCGACTTAAGTACAAGAGGAGTGAACCTCTAACTTTCTTTGATTTGAATATCTCCTGTGAGTCCAGTTTTAGATTCCGATGCTTCACTTCAGGTTTACTGTATCCCTTGGACCTTCTTATAGACGATGAAACACAGAAATTGCATCCGAATTTAATACAAATGGCACAATGCCGTCTTAAGTACAAGAGGACTGACACTCTCACTTTCTATGATTTGAACCCCTCCTGTAAGTCCAGTGTTAGATTCTGATACTTCACTTCACGTTTACTGTATACCTTGCACCTTCATATTGACGATGAAACACAGAAATTGCATCCGAATTTAATACAAATGATATAATGCCGACTTAATTATAAGAGGACTACCACTCTCACATTCTATGATTTGAACCTCTCCTGTGAGTCCAGTTTTAGATTCCGATGCTTCACTTCAGGTTTACTGTATACCTTGCACCTTCATATTGACGATGAAACACAGAAATTGCATCCGAATTTAATACAAATGATATAATGCCGACTTAATTATAAGAGGACTGACACTCTCACTTTCTATGATTTGAAACACTCCTGTGAGTCCAGTTTTAGATTCCGATGCTTCACTTCAGGTTTACTGTATACCTTGCACCTTCTTATTGACGAAGAAACAAATAAATTGCATCCGAATTTAATACAAAAGGCACAATGGCGACTTAAGCACAAGACGACTGACACTCTCACTTTCCATGATTTGAACCTCTCCTGTGAGTCCAGTTTTAGATTCCGATGCTTCACTTCAGGTTTACTGTATCCCCTGGACCTTCTTATTGACGATTAAACACAGAAATTGCGTCCGAATTTAATACAAAAGGCACAATGCCGAGTTAAGTAAAAGAGGACTGACACTCCCACATTCTATGATTTGATCCTCTCCTGTGGGTCCAGTTTTAGATTCCGATGCTTCCCTTAAGGTATACTGTATCCCTTGGACCTTCTTATTGACGATGAAACACAGAAATTGCATCCGAATTTAATAGAAAAGGCACAATACCGACTTAAGTACAAGAGGACTGACACTCTAACTTTCTATGATTTGAATATCTCCTGTGAGTCCAGTTTTAGATTCCGATGCTTCACTTCAGGTTTACTGTATCTCTTGGACCTTCTTATAGACGATGAAACACAGAAATTGCATCCGAATTCAATACAAATGGCACAATGCCGTCTTAAGTACAAGAGGACTGACACTCTCACTTTCTATGATTTGAACCCCTCCTGTAAGTCCAGTTTTAGATTCCGATGCTTCACTACAGGTTTTCTGTATCCATTGGACCATCTTATTGACGATGAAACACAGGAATTGCATCCGAATTTAATACAAATGGCACAATGGCGTCTTAAGTACAAGAGGACTGACACTCTCACTTTCTATGATTTGAACCCCTCCTGTAAGTCCAGTTTTAGATTCCGATGCTTCACTTCAGGTTTACTGTATCCCTTGGACCTTCTTATTGACGATGAAACACAGAAATTGCATCCGAATTTAATACAAAAGGCACAATGGCGACTTAAGTACAAAAGGACCGACACTCTCACTTAACATGATTTGAACCTCTCCTATGAGTCCAGTTTTAGATTCCGATACTTCACTTCAGGTTTACTGTATACCTTGCACCTTCTTATTGACGATGAGACACAGAAATTGCATCGGAATGTAATACGAATGGCACAATGCCGACTTAAGTACAAGAGGACTGACACTCTCACATTCCACGATTTGAACCTCTCCTGTGAGTCCAGTTTTAGATTCCGATGCTTCACTTCAGGTTTACTGTATCCCTTGGACCTTCTTATTGACCATGAAACACAGAAATTGGATCCGAATTTAATACAAAAGGCACAATACCGACTTAAGTACAACAGGAGTGAGTCGCTAACTTTCTATGATTTGAACTTATCCTGTGAGTCCAGTTTTAGATTCCGATGCTTCACTTCAGGTTTACTGTATGCCTTGCAACTTCATATTGACGATGAAACACAGAAATTGCATCCGAATTTAATACAAATGATATAATGCCGACTTAATTATAAGAGGACTGACACTCTCACTTTCTATGATTTGAACCTCTCCTGTGAGCCCAGTTTTAGATTCCGATGCTTCACTACAGGTGTACTGTATCCCTTGGACCTTCTTAATGACGATGAAACACAGAAATTTCATCCAAATTTAATACAAAAGGCACAATGGCGACTTAAGTACAAGAGGACTGACACTCTCACATTCCATGATTTGAACCTCTCCTGTGAGTCCAGTTTTAGATTCCGATGCTTCACGTCAGGTTTACTGTATACCTTGCACCTTCTTATTGACGATGAAACACAGAAATTGCATCGGAATTAAATTCAAAAGGCACAATGCCGACTTCAGTACAAGAGGACTGACACTTATTTTTCTATGATTTGAACCTCTCCTGTGAGTCCAGTTTTGGATTCCGATGCTTCACTTCTGGTTTACTGTATCCCTTGGACCTTCTTATTGACGATGAAACACTGAAATTGTATCCGAAGTATATACAAATGGCATAATGTCGACTTAATTACAAGAGGACTGACACTCTCACTTTCTATGATTTGAACCTCTCCTGTGAGTCCAGTTTTAGATTCCGATGCTTCACTACAGGTATACTGTATTCCTTGGACCTTCTTATTGACGATGAAACACAGAAATTGCATCCGATTTAATACAAATGGCACAATGACGACATAAGTACAAGAGGACTAACACTCTCACTTTCTATGATTTGAACCTCTCCTGTGAGTCCAGTTTTAGCTTCTGATGCTTCGCTTCAGGTTTACTGTATACCTTGCTACTTCTTATTGACGATGAAACACAGAAATTGCATCGGAATTAAATTCAAAAAGCACAATGCCGAGTTAAGTACAAGAGGACTGACACTCTAAATTACAATGAATTGAACCTCTCCTGTGAGTCCAGTTTTAGATTCCGATGCTTCACTTCAGGTTTACTGTATCCCTTGGACCTTCTTATTGACGATGAGCCACAGAAATTGCATCCGAATGTAATACAAATGGCACAATGCCGACCTAAGTACAAAAGGACTAACACTCTCACTTTCTTTGATTTGAACCTCTCCTGTGAGTCCAGTTTTAGATTCCGATGCTTCACTTCAGGTTTGCTGTATACCTTGCACCTTCTTATTGACGATGGAACACAGAAATTGCTTCGGAATTAAATTGAAAAAGCACAATGCCGACTCAAGCACAAGAGGACTGACACTCTAATTTTCTATGATTTGAAGCTCACCTGTGAGTCCAGTTTTAGATTCCGATGCTTCACTTCAGGTTTACTGTATCCCTTGGACCTCCTTATTGACGACGAAACACAGATATTGCATCGGAATTTAATACAAAAGGCACAATTCCGACTTAAGTACAAGAGGAGTGACACTCTAACTTTCTATGATTTGAACCTCTCCTGTGAGTCCAGTTTTAGATTCCGATGCTTCACTTCAGGGTTACTGTATCCCTTGGACATTCTTATTGACGATGAAACACAGAAATTGCATCCGAATTTAATACAAAAGTCACAATACCGACTTAGGTACAAGAGTAGTGACACTATAACTTTCTATGATTTGAAACTCTCCTGTGAGTCCAGTTTCAGATTCCGATGCTTCACTTCAGGTTTACTGTATCCGTTGGACCTTCTTATAGACGATGAAACACAGAAATTGCATCCGAATTTAATACAAATGGCACAATGCCGTCTTAAGTACAAGAGGACTGACACTCTAACTTTCTATGATTTGAACCCCTCCTGTAAGTCCAGTTTTGGATTCCGATGCTTCACTACAGGTTTTCTGTATCCATTGGACCTTCTTATTGACGATGAAACACAGAGTTTGTATCCGAATTTAATAAAAAAGGACAATGCCGAATAAAGTACAAGAGCGCTGACACTATAACTTTCTATGATTTGAACATCTCCTGTGAGCCCAGTTTTAGATTCCGATGCTTCACTTCAGGTTTACTGTATCCCTTGGACCTTCTTATTGACGATGAAAGACAGAAATTGCATCCGAATTTAATACAAAAGGCACAATGGCGACTTAAGTACAAGAGGACTGACACTCTCACATTCCATGATTTGAACCTCTCCTTTGAGTCCAGTTTTAGATTCCGAAGCTTCACTTCAGGTTTACTGTATACCTTGCACCTTCTTATTTACGATGAAACACAGAAATTGCATCGGAATTAAATTCAAAAGGCACAATGCCGACTTCAGTACAAGAGGACTGACACTCTCACTTTCTATGATTTGACCTCTCCTGTGAGTCCAGTTTTGGATTCCGATGCTTCACTTCTGGTTTACTGTATCCCTTGGACCTTCTTATTGACGATGAAACACTGAAATTGAATCCGAAGTATATACAAATGGCATAATGTCGACTTAATTACAAGAGGACTGACACTCTCACTTTCTATGATTTGAATATCTCCTGTGAGTCCAGTTTTAGATTCCGATGCTTCACTTCAGGTTTACTGTATCCCTTGGACCTTCTTATAGACGATGAAACACAGAAATTGCATCCGAATTTAATACAAATGGCACAATGCCGTCTTAAGTATAAGAGGACTCACACTCTCACATTCAACGATTTGAACCCCTCCTGTAAGTCCAGTTTTAGATTCCGATGCTTCACTACAGGTTTTCTGTATCCATTGGACCTTCTTATTTACGATGAAACACAGAAATTGCATCCGAAATTAATACAAAAGGCACAATGGCGACTTAAGTACAAGAGGACAGCCACTCTCACTTTCCATGATTTGAACCTCTCCTATGAGTCCAGTTTTAGTTTCCGATGCTTCACTTCAGGTTTACTGTATACCTTGCACCTTCTTATTTACGATGAGACACAGAAATTGCATCGGAATTTAATACGAATGGCACAATGCCGACTTAAGTACAAGAGGACTGACACTCTCACTTTCCATGATTTGAACCTCTCCAGTGAGTCCAGTTTTAGATTCCGATGCTTCACTTCAGGTTTACTGTATCCCTTGGACCTTCTTATTGACGATGAAACACAGAAATTACATCCGAATTTAATACAAAAGGCACAATACCGACTTAAGTACAACAGGAGTGAGTCGCTAACTTTCTATGATTTGAATTTCTCCTGCGAGTCCAGTTTTAGATTCCGATGCTTCACTTCAGGTTTACTGTATTCCTTGCACCTTCATATTGACGATGAAACACAGAAATTGCATCCGAATTTAATACAAATGATATAATGCCGACTTAATTATAAGAGGACTGACACTCTCACTTTCTATCATTTGAACCTCTCCTGTGAGTCCAGTTTTAGATTCCGATGCTTCACTTCAGGTGTACTGTATACCTTGCTATTTCTTATTGACGATGAAACACAGAAATTGCATCGGAATTAAATTCAAAAGACACAATGCCGACTTTAGTACAAGAGGACTGACACTCTAACTTTCTATGAATTGAACCTCTCCTGTGAGTCCAGTTTTAGATTCCGATGCTTCACTTCAGGTTTACTGTATCCCTTGGACCTTCTTATTGACGATGAGCCACAGATATTGCATCCGAATATAATACAGATGGCAAAATGCCGACGTAAGTACAAGAGGACTAACACTCTCACTTTCTATGATTTGAACCTCCCCTGTGAGTCCAGTTTTAGATTCCGATGCTTCACTTCAGGTTTACTGTATACCTTGCACCTTGTTATTGACGATGGAACACAGAAATTGCATCCGAATTAAATTCAAAAGGCACAATGCCCACTTAAGCACAAGAGGACTGACACTCTATTTTTCTATGATTTGAAGCTCTCCTGTGAGTCCAGTTTTAGATTCCGATGCTTCACTTCAGGTTTACTGTATCCCTTGGACCTCCTTATTGACGATGAAACACAGATATTGCATCGGAATTTAATACAAAAGGCACAATACCGACTTAAGTACAAGAGGACTGACACTCCCACTTTCCATGATTTTAACCTCTCCTATGAGTCCAGTTTTAGATTCCGATGCTTCACTTCAGGTTTACTGTATACCTTGCACCTTCTTATTGACGATGAGACACAGAAATGGCATCGGAATTTAATACGTATGGCACAATGCCGACTTAAGTACAAGAGGACTGACACTCGCACTTTCCATGATTTGAACCTCTCCTATGTGTCCAGTTTTAGATTTCGATGATTCACTTCAGGTTTACTGTATACCTTGCACCTTCTTATTGACGATGAGACACAGAAATTGCATCGGAATTTAATACGAATGACACAATGCCGACTTAAGTACAAGAGGACTGACACTCTCACTTTCTATGATTTGAATCTCTCCTGTGAGTCCAGTTTTAGATTCCGATGCTTCACTTCAGGTTTACTGTATACCTTGCAGCTTCTTATTGACGATGAGACACAGGAATTGCATCGGAATTTAATACAAATGGCACAATGCCGACTTAAGTACAAGAGGACTGACACTCTCACTTTCCATGATTTGCACCGCTCCTGTGAGTCCAGTTTTAGATTCCGATGCCTTACTTCAGGTTTACTGTATACCTTGCACCTTCTTATTGACGATGGAACACAGAAATTGCAGCCGAATTTAATACAAATGGCACAATGCCGACTTAAGTACAAGAGGACTGACACCTCACTTTCTATGATTTGAACCGCTCCTGTGATTCCAGTTTTAGAATCCGATGCTTCACTGCAGGTTTATTGTATCCCTTGGAACATCTTATTGACGATGAAACACAGAAATTGCATCCGAATTTAATACAAAAGGCAAATACCGACTTAAGTACAAGAGGACTGACACTCTAACGCTCAAACTCTCTATGATTTGAACCTCTCCTGTGAGTCCCGTTTAGGATTCCAATGCTTCACTTCCGGTTTACTGTTTCCCTTGGACCTTCTTATTGACGATGAAACACAGAAATTGCATCCAATTTTAATAGAAATGGCACAATGCCGACTCAAGTACAAGAGGACTGACACTCTCACTTTCTATGATTTGAACCTCACCTGTGAGTCCAGTTTTAGATTCCGATGCTTCACCTCAGGTTCACTGTATACCTTGCACCTTCTTATTAACGATGAGACACAGAAATTGCATCGGAATTTAAGACAAACGGGACAATGCCGACTTAAGTACAAGAGGACTGACACTCTCACAAACTATGATTTGAACTTCTCCTGTGAGTCCAGTTTTAGATTCCGATGCATCACTTCAGGTTTACTGTATGCCTTGCACCTTCTTATTGACGATGAGACACAGAAATTGCATCGGAATTTAAGCCAAAAGGCACAATGCCAACTTTAGGACAAGAGGACTGACACTCTCACTTTCTATGATTTGAACCTCTCCTGTGAGTGCAGTTTTAGATTCCGATGCGTCACTTCAGGTTTACTGTATTCCTTGGTCCTTCTTATTGACGATGAAACACAGAAATTGCATCGGAATTAAATTCAAAAGGCACAAAGCCGACTTAAGTACGAGAGGACTGACACTCTCACATTCCATGATTTGAACTTCTCCTGTGAGTCCAGTTTTAGATTCCGAAGCTTCACTTCACGTTTACTGTTTCCCTTGGACCTTCTTATTGACGATGAAACACAGAAATTGCATCCGAAGTTAATACAAATGGCACAATGCCGACTTAAGTACTAGAGGATTGACACTCTCACTTTCTATGATTTGACCCTCTCCTGTGAGTCCAGTTTTTGATTGCGATGCTTCACTTCAGTTTTACTGTATACCTTGCACCTTCATATTGACGATGAAACTCAGAAATTGCATCCGAATTTAATACAAACGGCACAATGCCAACTTAAGTACAAGAGGACTGACACTCTAACGCTCTAACCCTCTATGATTTGAACCTCTCCTGTGAGACCAGTTTAGGATTCCGATGCTTCACTTCATGTTTACTGTATCCCTTGGACCTTCTTGTTGACGATGAAACACAGAAATTGAATCCGAATTTAATACAAATGGCACAATGTGACTTAAGTACTACAGGACTGACACTCTTACTTTCTATGATTTGAACCTCTCCTGTGAGTCCAGTTTTAGATTCCGATGCTTCACTTCAGGTTTACTGTATACCTTGCACCTTCATATTGACGATGAAACACAGAACTTGCATCCGAATTTAATACAAAAGGCACAATGCCGACTTAGGTACAAGAGGACTGACACTCTAACGCTCTAACTCTCTATGATTTGAACCTCTCCTGTGAGTCCAGTTTATAATTCCGATGCATCACTTCCGGTTTACTGTATCCCTTGGACCTTCTTATTGACGATGAAACACAGAAATTGCATCCAAATTTAATAGAAATGGCACAATGCCGACTTATTTACAAGAGGACTGACACACTCACTTTCTATGATTTGAACCTCTCCAGTGAGTCCAGTTTTTGATTCCGATGCTTCACTTCAGGTTTACTGTATACCTTGCACCTTCTTATTGACGATGAGAAACAGAAATTGCATCGGAATTTAATTCAAAAGGCACAATGACGACTTAAGTACAAGAGGACTGACACTCTCACTTTCTATGATTTGAACCTCAGCTGTGAGTCCAGTTTTAGATTCCGATGCTTCACTTCAGGTTTACTGTATACCTTGCACCATCTTAATGACGAAGAAACACAGAAATTGCATCCGAATTTGATACAAAAGCACAATACCGACGTGAGTACAAGAGAAGTGAGTCTCTAACTTTCTATGCATTGAACTTCTCCTGTGAGTCCAGTTTTAGATTCCGATGCTTCACTTCAGGTTTATTGTATCCCTTGGAACTTCTTATTGACTATGAAACACAGAAATTGCATCCGAATTTATTACAAATGGCACAATGCCGACTTAGGTACAAGTGGACTGACACTCTCACTTTCTATGATCTGAACCTCTCCTGTGTGCCCAGTTTTAGATTCCGATGCTTCACTTCATGTTTACTGTATACTATGCACCTTCTTATTGACGATGGAACTCAGAAATTGCATCGGAATTAAATTCAAAAGGCACAATGACGACTTAAGTACAAGAGGACTGACACTCTAACTTTCTATGATTTGAACCTCTCCTGTGAGTCCAGTTTTAGAATCCGATGCTTCACTTCAGGTTTATTGTATCCCTTGGAACTTCTTATTGACGATGAAACACAGAAATTGCATCCGAATTTAATACAAATGGCACAATGCCGACTTAAGTACTAGAGGACTGACACTCTTACTTTCTATGATTTGAACCTCTCCTGAAAGTCCAGTTTTAGATTCCGATGCTTAACTTCAGGTTTACTGTATACCTTGCACCTTCATATTGACGATGAAACACAGAAATTGCATCCGAATTTAATACAAAAGGCAAATACCGACTTAAGTACAAGAGGACTGACACTCTAACGCTCTAACTCCCTATGATTTGAACCTCTCCTGTGAGTCCCGTTTAGGATTCCGATGCTTCACTTCCGGTTTACTGTTTCCCTTGGACCTTCTTATTGACGATGAAACACCGAAATTGCATCCAATTTTAATAGAAATGGCACAATGCAGACTCAAGTACAAGAGGACTGACACTCTCACTTTCTATGATTTGAATCTCACCTGCGAGTCCAGTTTTAGATTCCGATGCTTCACTTTAGGTTCACTGTATACCTTGCACCTTCTTATTAACGATGAGACACAGAAATTGCATCGGAATTTAAGACAAACGGCACAATGCCGACTTAAGTACAAGAGGACTGACACTCTCACAAACTATTATTTGAACATCTCCTGTGAGTCCAGTTTTAGATTCCGATGCATCACTTCAGGTTTACTGTATACCTTGCACCTTCTTATTGACGACGAGACACAGAAATTGCATCGGAATTTAAGCCAAAAGGCACAATGCCAACTTAAGGACAAGAGGACTGACACTCTCACTTTCTATGATTTGAACCTCTCCTGTGAGTCCAGTTTTAGATTCCGATGCGTCACTTCAGGTTTACTGTATTCCTTGGTCCTTCTTATTGACGACGAAACACAGAAATTGCATCGGAATTAAATTCAAAAGGCACAAAGCCGACTTAAGTACAAGAGGACTGACACTCTCACATTCCATGATTTGAACCTCTCCTGTGAGTCCAGTTTTAGATTCCGAAGCTTCACTTCACGTTTACTGTATCCCTTGGACCTTCTTAATGACGATGAAACACAGAAATTGCATCCGAAGTTAATACAAATGGCACAATGCCGACTTAAGTACTAGAGGATTGACACTCTCACTTTCTATGATTTGACCCTCTCCTGTGAGTCCAGTTTTTGATTGCGATGCTTCACTTCAGTTTTACTGTATACCTTGCACCTTCATATTGACGATGAAACACAGAAATTGCATCCGAATTTATTACAAAGGGCACAATGCCAACTTAAGTACAAGAGGACTGACACTCTAACGCTCTAACCCTCTATGATTTGAACCTCTCCTGTGAGTGCAGTTTAGGATTCCGATGCTTCACTTCAGGTTTGCTGTATGCCTTGGACCTTCTTGTTGACGATGAAACACAGAAATTGAATCCGATTTTAATACAAATGGCACAATGTCGACTTAAGTACTAGAGGACTGACACTCTTACTTTCTATGATTTGAACCTCTCCTGTGAGTCCAGTTTTAGATTCCGATGCTTCACTTCAGGTTTACTGTATACCTTGCACCTTCATATTGACGATGAAACACAGAACATGCATCCGAATTTAATACAAAAGGCACAATGCCGACTTAGGTACAAGAGGACTGACACTCTAACGCTCTAACTCTCTATGATTTGAACCTCTCCTGTGAGTCCAGTTTAGGATTCCGATGCTTCACTTCCGGTTTACTGTATCCCTTGGACCTTCTTATTGACGATGAAACACAGAAATTGCATCCAAATTTAATAGAAATGGCACAATGCCGACTTATTTTCAAGAGGACTGACACACTCACTTTCTATGATGTGAACCTCTCCAGTGAGTCCAGTTTTAGATTCCGATGCTTCACTTCAGGTTTACTGTATACCTTGCACCTTCTTATTGACGATGAGAAATAGAAATTGCATCGGAATTTAATTCAAAAGGCGCAATGCCGACTTAAGTACAAGAGGACTGTCACTCTCACTTTCTATGATTTGAACCTCACCTGTGAGTCCAGTTTTAGATTCCGATGCTTCACTTCAGGTTTACTGTATACCTTGCACCATCTTAATGACGAAGAAACACAGAAATTGCATCCGAATTTGATACAAAAGCACAATACCGACGTGAGTACAAGAGAAGTGAGTCTCTAACTTTCTATGCATTGAACTTCTCCTGTGGGTCCAGTTTTAGATTCCGATGCTTCACTTCAGGTTTACTGTATACCTTGCACCGTCTTATTGACGATGAAACACAGAGATTGCATCGGTATTAAATTCAAAAGGCACAATGCCGACTTAAGTACAAGAGGACTGACACACTCACTTTCTATGATTTGAACCTCACCTGTGAGTCCAGTTTTAGATTCCGATGCTTCACTTCAGGTTTACTGTATCCCTTGGACCTTCTTATTGACGATGAAACACAGAAATTGCATCCGAATTTAATACAAATGGCACAATGCCGACTTAAGTACAAGAGGACTGACACTCTCACTTTCTATGATTTGAACCTCTCCTGTGAGTCCAGTTTTAGATTCCGATGCTTCACGTCAGGTTTACTGTATTCCTTGGACCTTCATATTGACGATGAAACACAGAAATTGCATCTGAGTGTAATACAAATGGCACAATGCCGATTTAAGTACAAGGGAACGACACTCTCTCATTCTATGATTTGAACCTCTCCAGTGAGTCCAGTTTTAGATTCCGATGCTTCACTTCAGGTTTACTGTATACCTTGCACCTTCTTATTGACGATGAGAAACAGAAATTGCATCGGAATTTAACTCAAAAGGCACAATGCCGACTTAAGTACAAGAGGACTGACACTCTCACTTTCTATGATTTGAACCTCAGCTGTGAGTCCAGTTTTAGATTCCGATGCTTCACTTCAGGTTTACTGTATACCTTGCACCATCTTAATGACGAAGAAACACAGAAATTGCATCCGAATTTGATACAAAAGCACAATACCGACGTGAGTACAAGAGAAGTGAGTCTCTAACTTTCTATGCATTGAACTTCTCCTGTGAGTCCAGTTTTAGATTCCGATGCTTCACTTCAGGTTTATTGTATCCCTTGGAACTTCTTATTGACGATGAAACACAGAAATTGCATCCGAATTTAATACAAATGGCACAATGCCGACTTAGGTACAAGTGGACTGACACTCTCACTTTCTATGATCTGAACCTCTCCTGTGAGCCCAGTTTTAGATTCCGATGCCTCACTTCATGTTTACTGTATACTATGCACCTTCTTATTGACGATGGAACTCAGAAATTGCATCGGAATTAAATTCAAAAGGCACAATGACGACTTAAGTACAAGAGGACTGACACTCTAACTTTCTATGATTTGAACCTCTCCTGTGAGTCCAGTTTTAGAATCCGATGCTTCACTTCAGGTTTATTGTATCCCTTGGAACTTCTTATTGACGATGAAACACAGAAATTGCATCCGAATTTAATACAAATGGCACAATGCCGACTTAAGTACTAGAGGACTGACACTCTTACTTTCTATGATTTGAACCTCTCCTGAAAGTCCAGTTTTAGATTCCGATGCTTAACTTCAGGTTTACTGTATACCTTGCACCTTCATACTGACGATGAAACACAGAAATTGCATCCGAATTTAATACAAAAGGCAAATACCGACTTAAGTACAAGAGGACTGACACTCTAACGCTCTAACTCCCTATGATTTGAACCTCTCCTGTGAGTCCCGTTTAGGATTCCGATGCTTCACTTCCGGTTTACTGTTTCCCTTGGACCTTCTTATTGACGATGAAACACCGAAATTGCATCCAATTTTAATAGAAATGGCACAATGCAGACTCAAGTACAAGAGGACTGACACTCTCACTTTCTATGATTTGAATCTCACCTGCGAGTCCAGTTTTAGATTCCGATGCTTCACTTTAGGTTCACTGTATACCTTGCACCTTCTTATTAACGATGAGACACAGAAATTGCATCGGAATTTAAGACAAACGGCACAATGCCGACTTAAGTACAAGAGGACTGACACTCTCACAAACTATTATTTGAACATCTCCTGTGAGTCCAGTTTTAGATTCCGATGCATCACTTCAGGTTTACTGTATGCCTTGCACCTTCTTATTGACGACGAGACACAGAAATTGCATCGGAATTTAAGCCAAAAGGCACAATGCAAACTTAAGGACAAGAGGACTGACACTCTCACTTTCTATGATTTGAACCTCTCCTGTGAGTCCAGTTTTAGATTCCGATGCGTCACTTCAGGTTTACTGTATTCCTTGGTCCTTCTTATTGACGATGAAACACAGAAATTGCATCGGAATTAAATTCAAAAGGCACAAAGCCGACTTAAGTACAAGAGGACTGACACTCTCACATTCCATGATTTGAACCTCTCCTGTGAGTCCAGTTTTAGATTCCGAAGCTTCACTTCACGTTTACTGTATCCCTTGGACCTTCTTATTGACGATGAAACACAGAAATTGCATCCGAAGTTAATACAAATGGCACAATGCCGACTTAAGTACTAGAGGATTGACACTCTCACTTTCTATGATTTGACCCTCTCCTGTGAGTCCAGTTTTTGATTGCGATGCTTCACTTCAGTTTTACTGTATACCTTGCACCTTCATATTGACGATGAAACACAGAAATTGCATCCGAATTTATTACAAAGGGCACAATGCCAACTTAAGTACAAGAGGACTGACACTCTAACGCTCTAACTCTCTATGTTTTGAACCTCTCCTGTGAGTCCAGTTTTAGATTCCGATGCTTCACTTCAGGTTTACTGTATACCTTGCACCTTCATATTGACGATGAAACACAGAACATGCATCCGAATTTAATACAAAAGGCACAATGCTGACTTAGGTACAAGAGGACTGACACTCTAACGCTCTAACTCTCTATGATTTGAACCTCTCCTGTGAGTCCAGTTTAGGATTCCGATGCTTCACTTCCGGTTTACTGTATCCCTTGGACCTTCTTATTGACGATGAAACACAGAAATTGCATCCAAATTTAATAGAAATGGCACAATGCCGACTTATTTTCAAGAGGACTGACACACTCACTTTCTATGATGTGAACCTCTCCAGTGAGTCCAGTTTTAGATTCCGATGCTTCACTTCAGGTTTACTGTATACCTTGCACCTTCTTATTGACGATGAGAAATAGAAATTGCATCGGAATTTAATTCAAAAGGCGCAATGCCGACTTAAGTACAAGAGGACTGTCCTTCTCACTTTCTATGATTTGAACCTCACCTGTGAGTCCAGTTTTAGATTCCGATGCTTCACTTCAGGTTTACTGTATACCTTGCACCATCTTAATGACGAAGAAACACAGAAATTGCATCCGAATTTGATACAAAAGCACAATACCGACGTGAGTACAAGAGAAGTGAGTCTCTAACTTTCTATGCATTGAACTTCTCCTGTGGGTCCAGTTTTAGATTCCGATGCTTCACTTCAGGTTTACTGTATACCTTGCACCGTCTTATTGACGATGAAACACAGAGATTGCATCGGTATTAAATTCAAAAGGCACAATGCCGACTTAAGTACAAGAGGACTGACACACTCACTTTCTATGATTTGAACCTCACCTGTGAGTCCAGTTTTAGATTCCGATGCTTCACTTCAGGTTTACTGTATCCCTTGGACCTTCTTATTGACGATGAAACACAGAAATTGCATCCGAATTTAATACAAATGGCACAATGCCGACTTAAGTACAAGAGGACTGACACTCTCACTTTCTATGATTTGAACCTCTCCTGTGAGTCCAGTTTTAGATTCCGATGCTTCACGTCAGGTTTACTGTATTCCTTGGACCTTCATATTGACGATGAAACACAGAAATTGCATCCGAGTGTAATACAAATGGCACAATGCCGATTTAAGTACAAGGGGACTGACACTCTCTCATTCTATGATTTGAACCTCTCCTGTGAGTCCAGTTTTGAATTCCGATGCTTCACTTCAGGTTTACTGTATACCTTGCACCTTCTTATTGACGATGAGACATAGATATTGCTTCGGAATTTAAGACAAAAGGCACAATACCGACTTAAGTACAAGAGGAGTGACACTCTCACTTTCTACGATTTGAACTTCTCCTGTGAGTCCAGTTTTGAATTCCGATGCTTCACTTCAGGTTTACCGTATCCCTTGGACCTTCTTATTGACGATGAGACACAGAAAGTGCATCCAAATTTAATACAAATGGCACAATGCCGACTTAAGTACAAGAGGACTGACACTCTAACTCTCTATGATTTGAACCGCTCCTTTGGATCCAGTTTTAGATTCCGATGCTTCACTTCAGGTTTACTGTATCCCTTGGACCTTCTTATTGAAGATGAAACACAGAAATTGCATCCCAATTTAATACAAATGGCACAATACCGACTTAGGTACAAGTGGACTGACACTCTCACTTTCTATGATCTGAACCTCTCCTGTGAGCCCAGTTTTAGATTCCGATGCTTCACTTCATGTTTACTGTATACCATGCACCTTCTTATTGACGATGGAACTCAGAAATTGCATCGGAATTAAATTCAAAAGGCACAATGCCGACTTAAGTACAAGAGGACTGACACTCTAACTTTCTAAGATTTGAACCTATCCTGTGAGTCCAGTTTTAGAATCCAATGCTTCACTTCAGGTTTACTGTATCCCTTGGAAGTTCTTATTGACGATGAAACACAGAAATTGCATCCGAAGTTAATACAAATGCCACAATGCCGACTTAAGTACTAGAGGATTGACACTCTCACTTTCTATGATTTGAACCTCTCCTGTGAGTCCAGTTTTAGATTCCGATGCTTCACTTCAGGTTTACTGTATACCTTGCACCTTCTTATTGACGATGAAACACAGAAATTGCATCCGAATTTAATACAAAAGGCACAATGCCAACTTAAGCACAAGAGGACTGACACTCTAACGCTCTAACACTCTATGATTTGAACCTCTCCTGTGAGTCTAGTTTCGGATTACGATGCTTCACTTCAGGTTTACTGTATCACTTGGACCTTCTTGTTTACGATGAAACACAGAAATTGAATCCGAATTTAATACAAATGGCACAATGTCGACTTAAGTACTAGAGGACTGACACTCTTACTTTCTATGATTTGAACCTCTCCTGTGAGTCCAGTTTTAGATTCCGATGCTTCACTTCAGGTTTACTGTATACCTTGCACCGTCTTATTGACGATGAGAAACAGAAATTGCATCGGAATTTAATTGAAAAGGCACAATGCTGACTTAAGTGCAAGAGGACTGACACTCTCACTTTCTATGATTTGAACCTCACCTGTGAGTCCACCTGTGAGTTGCACCTTCATATTGACGATGAAACACAGAACTTGCATCCGAATTTAATACAAAAGGCACAATGCCGACTTAGGACCAAGAGGACTGACACTCTAACGCTCTAACTCTCTATGATTTGAACCTCTCCTGTGAGTCCAGTTTAGGATTCCGTTGCTTCACTTCCGGTTTACTGTATCCCTTGGACCTTCTTATTGACGATGAAACACAGAAATTGCATCCAAATTTAATAGAAATGGCACAATGCCGACTTAAGTACTAGAGGACTGACACACTCACTTTCTATGATTTGAACCTCTCCAGTGAGTCCAGTTTTAGATTCCGATGCTTCACTTCAGGTTTACTGTATACCTTGCACCTTCTTATTGACGATGAGACACAGAAATTGCATCGGAATTTAATTCAAAAGGCACAATGCCGACTTAAGTACAAGAGGACTGACACTCTCACTTTCTATGATTTGAACCTCACCTGTGAGTCCAGTTTTAGATTCCGATGCTTCACTTCAAGTTTACTGTATACCTTGCACCTTCTTAATGATGAAGAAACACAGAAATTGCATCCGAATTTGATACAAAAACACAATACCGACGTGAGTACAAGAGAAGTGAGTCTCTAACTTTCTATGATTTGAACTTCTCCTGTGAGTCCAGTTTTAGGTTCCGATGCTTCACTTCAGGTTTACTGTATACCTTGCACCGTCTTATTGACGATGACACACAGAGATTGCATCGGTATTAAATTCAAAAGGCACAATGCCGACTTAAGTACAAGAGGAGTGACACTCTCAATTTCTACGATTTGAACTTCTCCTGTGAGTCCAGTTTTAGATTCCGATGCTTCACTTCAGGTTTACTGTATCGCTTGGACCTTCTTATTGAAGATGAAACAAAGAAATTGCATCCGAATTTAATACAAATGGCACAATGCCGACTTAAGTACAAGAGTACTGACACTCTCACTTTCTATGATTTGAACCTCTCCTGTGAGTCCAGTTTTAGATTCCGATGCTTCACGTCAGGTTTACTGTATTCCTTGGACCTTCGTATTGACGATGAAACACAGAAATTCCATCCGAGTGTAATACAAATGGCACAATGCCGATTTAAGTACAAGATTACTGACACTCTCTCATTCTATGATTTGAACCTCCCCTGTGAGTCCAGTTTTGAATTCCGATGCTTCACTTCAGGTTTACTGTATACCTTGCACCTTCTTATTGACGATGAGACACAGAAAGTGCATCCGAATTTAATACAAATGGCACAATGCCGACTTAAGTACAAGAGGACTGACACTCTAACTCTCGATGATTTGAACCGCTCCTTTGGATCCAGTTTTAGATTCCGATGCTTCACTTCAGGTTTACTGTATCCCTTGGACGTTCTTATTGAAGATGAAACACAGAAATTGCTTCCCAATTCAATACAAATGGCACAATACCGACTTAGGTACAAGTGGACTGACACTCTCACTTTCTATGATTTGAACCTCTCCAGTGAGACCAGTTTTAGATTCCGATGCTTCACTTCAGGTTTACTGTATACCTTGCACCTTCTTATTGACGATGAGACACAGAAATTGCATCGGAATTTAATTCAAAAGGCACAATGCCGACTTAAGTATAAGAGGACTGACACTCTAACTTTCTATGATTTGAACCTCATCTGTGAGTCCAGTTTTAGAATCCAATGCTTCACTTCAGGTTTACTGTATACCTTGGACCTTCTTATTGACGATGAAACACAGAAATTGCATCCGAAGTTAATACAAATGGCACAATGCCGACTTAAGTACTAGAGGATTGACACTCTCACTTTCTATGATTTGATTCTCTCCTGTGAGTCCACTTTTTGATTGCGATGCTTCACTTCAGTTTTACTGTATACCTTGCACCTTCATATTGACGATGAGACACAGAAATTGCATCCGAATTTAATACAAAAGGCACAATGCCAACTTAAGTACAAGAGGACTGACACTCTAACGCTCTAACCCTCTATGATTTGAACCTCTCCTGTGAGTCCAGTTTAGGATTCCGATGCTTCACTTCAGGTTTACTGTATCCCTTGGACCTTCTTGTTGACGATGAAACACAGAAATTGAATCCGAATTTAATACAAATGGCACAATGTCGACTTAAGTACTAGAGGACTGACACTCTTACTTTCTATGATTTGAACCTCTCCTGTGAGTCCAGTTTTAGATTCCGATGCTTCACTTCAGGTTTACTGTATACCTTGCACCTTCATATTGACGATGAAACACAGAACTTGCATCCGAATTTAATACGAAAGGCACAATGCCGACTTAGGTACAAGAGGACTGACACTCTAACGCTCTAACTCTCTATGATTTGAACCTCTCCTGTGAGTCCAGTTAAGGATTCCGTTGCTTCACTTCCGGTTTACTGTATACCTTGGACCTTCTTATTGACGATGAAACACAGAAATTGCATCCTAATTTAATAGAAATGGTACAATGCCGACTTAAGTACAAGAGGACTGACACACTCACTTTCTATGATTTGAACCTCACCTGTGAGTCCAGTTTTAGATTCCGATGCTTCACTTCAGGTTTACTGTATCCCTTGGACCTTCTTATTGACGATGAAACACAGAAATTGCATCCGAATTTAATACAAATGGCACAATGCCGACTTAAGTACAAGAGGACTGACACTCTCACTTTCTATGATTTGAACCTCTCCTGTGAGTCCAGTTTTAGATTCCGATGCTTCACGTCAGTTTTACTGTATTCCTTGGACCTTCTTATTGACGATGAAACACAGAAATTGCATCCGAGTGCAATACAAATGGAACAATGTCGACTTAAGTACTAGAGGACTGACACTCTTACTTTCTATGATTTGAACCTCTCCTGTGAGTCCAGTTTTACATTCCGATGCTTCACTTCAGGTTTATTGTATCGCTTCGACCTTCTTATTGACGATGAAACAAAGAAATTGCATCGGAATTTAATACAAAAGGCACAATACCGACTTAAGTACAAGAGGTCTGACACGCTAACGCTCTAACTCTCTATGTTTTGAACCTCTTCTGTGATTCCAGTTTTGGATTCCGATGCTTCACTTCAGGTTTACCGTATCCCTTGAACCTTCTTATTGAAGATGAAACACAGAAATTGCTTCCCAATTTAATACAAATGGCACAATACCGACTTAGGTACAAGTGGACTGACACTCTCACTTTCTATGATCTGAACCTCTCCTGTGAGCCCAGTTTTAGATTCCGATGCTTCACTTCACGTTTACTGTATACCATGCACCTTCTTATTGACGATGGAACTCAGAAATTGCATCGGAATTAAATTCAAAAGGCACAATGCCGACTTAAGTACAAGAGGGCTGACACTCTAACTTTCTATGATTTGAAACTCTCCTGTGAGTCCAGTTTTAGAATCCGATGCTTCACTTCAGGTTTACTGTATCCATTGGACCTTCTTATTGACGATGAAACACAGAAATTGCATCCGAATTTAATACAAATGGCACAATGCCGACTTAAGTACTAGAGGATTGACACTCTCACTTTCTATGATTTGAACCTCTCCTGTGAGTCCAGTTTTTGATTCCGATGCTTCACTTCAGATTTACTGTATACCTTGCAACTTCATATTGACGATGAAACACAGAAATTGCATCCGAATTTAATACAAAAGTCACAATGCCGACTTAAGTACAAGAGGACTGACACTCTCACTTTCTATGAGTTGAACCTCTCCTGTGAGTCCAGTTTTAGATTCCGATGCTTCACGTCAGGTTTACTGTATTCCTTGGACCTTCTTATTGACGATGAAACACAGAAATTGCATCCGAGTGCAATACAAATGGAACAATGTCGACTTAAGTACTAGAGGACTGACACTCTTAATTTCTATGATTTGAACCTCTCCTGTGAGTCCAGTTTTAGATTCCGATGCTTCACTTCAGGTTTACTGTATACCTTGCACCTTCATATTGACGATGAAACACAGAACTTGCATCCGAATTTAATACAAAAGGCACAATGCCGACTTAGGTACAAGAGGACTGACACTCTAACGCTCTAACTCTCTATGATTTGAACCTCTCCTGTGAGTCCAGTTTAGGATTCCGTTGCTTCACTTCCGGTTTACTGTATCCCTTGCACCTTCTTATTGACGATGAAACACAGAAATTGCATCCCAATTTAATACAAATGGCACAATACCGACTTAGGTACAAGTGGACTGACACTCTCACTTTCTATGATCTGAACCTCTCCTGTGAGCCCAGTTTTAGATTCCGATGCTTCACTTCACGTTTACTGTATACCATGCACCTTCTTATTGACGATGGAACTCAGAAATTGCATCGGAATTAAATTCAAAAGGCACAATGCCGACTTAAGTACAAGAGGACTGACACTCTAACTTTCTATGATTTGAAACTCTCCTGTGAGTCCAGTTTTAGAATCCGATGCTTCACTTCAGGTTTACTGTATCCATTGGACCTTCTTATTGACGATGAAACACAGAAATTGCATCCGAATTTAATACAAATGGCACAATGCCGACTTAAGTACTAGAGGATTGACACTCTCACTTTCTACGATTTGAACTTCTCCTGTGAGTCCAGTTTTACATTCCGATGCTTCACTTCAGGTTTATTGTATCGCTTGGACCTTCTTATTGACGATGAAACAAATTAATTGCATCGGAATTTAATACAAAAGGCACAATACCGACTTAAGTACAAGAGGTCTGACACGCTAACGCTCTAACTCTCTATGTTTTGAACCTCTTCTGTGATTCCAGTTTTGGATTCCGATGCTTCACTTCAGGTTTACCGTATCCCTTGAACCTTCTTATTGAAGATGAAACACAGAAATTGCTTCCCAATTTAATACAAATGGCACAATACCGACTTAGGTACAAGTGGACTGACACTCTCACTTTCTATGATCTGAACCTCTCCTGTGAGCCCAGTTTTAGATTCCGATGCTTCACTTCACGTTTACTGTATACCATGCACCTTCTTATTGACGATGGAACTCAGAAATTGCATCGGAATTAAATTCAAAAGGCACAATGCCGACTTAAGTACAAGAGGACTGACACTCTAACTTTCTATGATTTGAAACTCTCCTGTGAGTCCAGTTTTAGAATCCGATGCTTCACTTCAGGTTTACTGTATCCATTGGACCTTCTTATTGACGATGAAACACAGAAATTGCATCCGAATTTAATACAAATGGCACAATGCCGACTTAAGTACTAGAGGATTGACACTCTCACTTTCTATGATTTGAACCTCTCCTGTGAGTCCAGTTTTTGATTCCGATGCTTCACTTCAGATTTACTGTATACCTTGCAACTTCATATTGACGATGAAACACAGAAATTGCATCCGAATTTAATACAAAAGTCACAATGCCGACTTAAGTACAAGAGGACTGACACTCTAACCCTCTAACCCTCTATGATTTGAACCTCTCCTGTGAGTCCAGTTTAGGATTCCGATGCTTCACTGCAGGTTTACTGTATCCCTTGGACCTTCTTATTGACGATGAAACAAAGAAATTGCATCCGAATTTAATACAAATGGCACAATGCCGACTTAAGTACAAGAGGACTGACACTCTCACTTTCTATGATTTGAACCTCTCCTGTGAGTCCAGTTTTAGATTCCTATGCTTCACGTCAGGTTTACTGTATTCCTTGGACATTCTTATTGACGATGAAACACAGAAATTGCATCCGAGTGTAATACAAATGGCACAATGCCGATTTAAGTACAAGAGGACTGACACTCTCTCATTCTATGATTTGAACCTCTCCTGTGAGTCCAGTTTTGAATTCCGATGCTTCACTTCAGGTTTACTGTATACCTTGCACCTTCTTATTGACGATGAAACACAGAAAGTGCATCCGAATTTAATACAAATGGCACAATGCCGACTTAAGTACAAGAGGACTGACACTCTAACTCTCGATGATTTGAACCGCTCCTTTGGATCCAGTTTTAGATTCCGATGCTTCACTTCAGGTTTACTGTATCCCTTGGACCTTCTTATTGAAGATGAAACACAGAAATTGCATCCCAATTCAATACAAATGGCACAATACCGACTTAGGTACAAGTGGACTGACACTCTCACTTTCTATGATTTGAACCTCTCCAGTGAGACCAGTTTTAGATTCCGATGCTTCACTTCAGGTTTACTGTATACCTTGCACCTTCTTATTGACGATGAGGCACAGAAATTGCATCAGAATTTAATTCAAAAGGCACAATGCCGACTTAAGTATAAGAGGACTGACACTCTAACTTTCTATGATTTGAACCTCTCCTGTGAGTCCAGTTTTAGAATCCAATGCTTCACTTCAGGTTTACTGTATCCCTTGGACCTTCTTATTGACGATGAACCACAGAAATTGCATCCGAAGTTAATACAAATGGCACAATGCCGACTTAAGTACTAGAGGATTGACACTCTCACTTTCTATGATTTGAACCTCTCCTGTGAGTCCACTTTTTGATTGCGATGCTTCTCTTCAGTTTTACTGTATACCTTGCACCTTCATATTGACGATGAAACACAGAAATTGCATCCGAATTTAATACAAAAGGCACAATGCCAACTTAAGTACAAGAGGACTGACACTCTAACGCTCTAACCCTCTATGATTTGAACCTCTCCTGTGAGTCCAGTTTAGGATTCCGATGCGTCACTTCAGGTTTGCTGTATCCCTTGGACCTTCTTGTTGACGATGAAACACAGAAATTGAATCCGAATTTAATACAAATGGCACAATGTCGACTTAAGTACTAGAGGACTGACACTCTTACTTTCTATGATTTGAACCTGTCCTGTGAGTCCAGTTTTAGATTCCGATGCTTCACTTCAGGTTTACTGTATACCTTGCACCTTCATATTGACGATGAAACACAGAACTTGCATCCGAATTTAATACGAAAGGCACAATGCAGACTTAGGTACAAGAGGACTGACACTCTAACGCTCTAACTCTCTATGATTTGAACCTCTCCTGTGAGTCCAGTTAAGGATTCCGTTGCTTCACTTCCGGTTTACTGTATCCCTTGGACCTTCTTATTGACGATGAAACACAGAAATTGCATCCTAATTTAATAGAAATGGCACAATGCCGACTTAAGTACAAGAGGACTGACACACTCACTTTCTATGATTTGAACCTCTCCAGTGAGACCAGTTTTAGATTCCGATGCTTCACTTCAGGTTTACTGTATACCTTGCACCTTCTTATTGACGATGAGACACAGAAATTGCATCGGAATTTAATTCAAAAGGCACAATGCCGACTTAAGTACAAGAGGACTGACACTCTCACTTTCTATGATTTGAACCTCACCTGTGAGTCCAGTTTTAGATTCCGTTGCCTCACTTCAGGTTTACTGTATACCTTGCACCTTCTTAATGACGAAGAAACACAGAAATTGCATCCGAATTTGATACAAAAGCACAATACCGACGTGAGTACAAGAGAAGTGAGTCTCAAACTTTCTATGATTTGAACTTCTCCTGTGAGTCCAGTTTTAGATTCCGATGCTTCACTTCAGGTTTACTGTATACCTTGCACCGTCTTATTGACGATGAAACACAGAGATTGCATCGGTATTAAATTCAAAAGGCACAATGCCGACTTAAGTACAAGAGGACTGACACACTCACTTTCTATGATTTGAACCTCTCCTGTGAGTCCAGTTTTAGATTCCGATGCTTCACTTCAGGTTTACTGTATCCCTTGGACCTTCTTATTGAGGATGAAACACTGAAATTGCATCCGAATTTAATACAAATGGCACAATGCCGACTTAAGTACAAGAGGACTGACACTCTCACTTTCTATGATTTGAACCTCTCCTGTGAGTCCAGTTTTAGATTCCGATGCTTCACGTCAGGTTTACTGTATTCCTTGGACTTTCTTATTGACGATGAAACACAGAAATTGCATCCGAGTGCAATACAAATGGAACAATGTCGACTTAAGTACTAGAGGACTGACACTCTTACTTTCTATGATTTGAACCTCTCCTGTGAGTCCAGTTTTAGATTCCGATGCTTCACTTCAGGTTTACTGTATACCTTGCACCTTCATATTGACGATGAAACACAGAACTTGCATCCGAATTTAATACAAAAGGCACAATGCCGACTTAGGTACAAGAGGACTGACACTCTAACGCTCTAACTCTCTATGATTTGAACCTCTCCTGTGAGTCCAGTTTAGGATTCCGTTGCTTCACTTCCGGTTTACTGTATCCCTTGGACCTTCTTATTGACGATGAAACACAGAAATTGCATCCAAATTTAATAGAAATGGCACAATGCCGACTTAAGTACAAGAGGACTGACACACTCACTTTCTATGATTTGAACCTCTCCTGTGAGTCCAGTTTTAGATTCCGATGCTTCACGTCAGGTTTACTGTATTCCTTGGACCTTCTTATTGACGATGAAACACAGAAATTGCATCCGAGTGTAATACAAATGGCACAATGCCGATTTAAGAACAAGAGGACTGACACTCTCTCATTCTATGATTTGAACCTCTCCTGTGAGTCCAGTTTTGAATTCCGATGCTTCACTTCAGCTTTACTGTATACCTTGCACCCTCTTATTGACAATGAGACATAGATATTGCATCGGAATTTAAGACAAAAGGCACAATACCGACTTAAGTAAAAGAGGAGTGACACTCTCACTTTCTACGATTTGAACTTCTCCTGTGAGTCCAGTTTTACATTCCGATGCTTCACTTCAGGTTTACTGTATCGCTTGGACCTTCTTATTGAAGATGAAACACAGAAATTGCTTCCCAATTTAATACAAATGGCACAATACCGACTTAGGTACAAGTGGACTGACACTCTCACTTTCTATGATCTGAACCTCTCCTGTAAGCCCAGTTTTAGATTCCGATGCTTCACTTCACGTTTACTGTATACCATGCACCTTCTTATTGACGATGGAACTCAGAAATTGCATCGGAATTAAATTCAAAAGGCACAATGCCGACTTAAGTACAAGAGGACTGACAGTCTAACTTTCTATGATTTGAAACTCTCCTGTTAGTCCAGTTTTAGAATCCGATGCTTCACTTCAGGTTTACTGTATCCATTGGACCTTCTTATTTACGATGAAACACAGAAATTGCATCCGAATTTAATACAAATGGCACAATGCCGACTTAAGTACTAGAGGATTGACACGCTCACTTTCTATGATTTGAACCTCTCCTGTGAGTCCAGTTTTTGATTCCGATGCTTCACTTCAGTTTTACTGTATACCTTGCACCTTCATATTGACGATGAAACACAGAAATTGCATCCGAATTTAATACAAAAGTCACAATGCCGACTTAAGTACAAGAGGACTGACACTCTAACCCTCTAACCCTCTATGATTTGAACCTCTCCTGTGAGTCCAGTTTAGGATTCCGATGCTTCACTGCAGGTTTACTGTATCCCTTGGACCTTCTTATTGACGATGAAGCACAGAAATTGCATCCGAATTTAATACAAATGGCACAATGCCGACTTAAGTACAAGAGGACTGACACTCTCACTTTCTATGATTTTAACCTCTCCAGTGAGTCCAGTTTTAGTTTCCGATGCTTCACTTCAGGTTTACTGTATACCTTGCACCTTCTTATTGACGATGAGACACAGAAATTGCATCGGAATTTAATACAAAAGGCACAATGCCGACTTAAGTACAAGAGGACTGACACTCTCACTTTCTATGATTTGAACCTCACCTGTGAGTCCAGTTTTAGATTCCGATGCTTCACTTCAACTTTACTGTATACCTTGCACCTTCTTAATGACGAAGAAACACAGAAATTGCATCCGAATTTGATACAAAAGCACAATACCGACTTGAGTACAAGAGAAGTGAGTCTCTAACTTTCTATGATTTGAACGTCTCCTGTGAGTCCAGTTTTAGATTCCGATGCTTCACTTCAGGTTTACTGTATACCTTGCACCTTCTTATTGACGATGAAATACAGAAATTGCATCCGAATTTAATGCAAATGGCATAATGCCGACTTAATTACAAGAGGACTGACACTCTAACTTTCTATGATTTGAACCTCTCCTGTGAGTCCAGTTTTAGATTCCGACGCATCGCTTCAGGCTTTCTGCATCCATTGGACTTTCTTATTGACGATGAAACACAGAAATTGCATCCGAATTAAATACAAAGGCACAATGCCGTCTTAAGTAAAAGAGGACTGACACTCTCACCTTCTATGATTTGACCTCTCCTGTGAGTCCAGTTTTAGATTCCATGCTTCACTTCAGGTTTACTGTATCACTTGGACCTGCTTATTGACGATGAAACACAGAAATTGCATCCGAATTTAATACAAAAGGCACAATGGCGACTTAAGTACAAGAGGACTGACCCCCACCCCTGTGAGTCCAGTTTTAAATTCCGATGCTTCATTTCACGTTCACTGTATACCTTGCACCTTCTTATTGACGATGAGACACAGAAATTGCATCGGAATTTAAGACAAAAGGCACAATGCCGACTTAAGTACAAGAGGACTGACACTCTCACATTCTATGATTTGAACATCTCCTGTGAGTCCAGTGTTAGATTCCGATGCTTCACTTCACGCTTACTGTATACCTTGCACCTTCTTATTGACGATGAGACACAGATATTGCATCGGAATTCAAACCAAAATGCACAATGCCGACATAAGGACAAGACGACTGACACTCTCACTTTCTATGATTTGAACCTCTCCTGTGAGACAAGATTTAGATTCCGATGCTTCACTTCAGGTTTACTGTATACCTTGCACCGTCTTATTGACGATGAAACACAGAGATTGCATCGGTATTAAATTCAAAAGGCACAATGCCGACTTAAGTACAAGAGGACTGACACTCTAACTATCTATGACTTGAACCTCTCCTGTGGGTCCAGTTTTAGATTCCGATGCTTCACTTCAGGTTTACTGTATCCCTTGGAGCTTCTTATTGAAGATGAAACACAGAAATTGCTTCCCAATTTAATACAAATGGCACAATACCGACTTAGGTACAAGTGGACTGACACTCACACTTTCTATGATCTGAACCTCTCCTGTGAGCCCAGTTTTAGATTCCGATGCTTCACTTCATGTTTACTGTATACCATGCACCTTCTTATTGACGATGGAACTCAGAAATTGCATCGGAATTAAATTCAAAAGGCACAATGCCGACTTAAGTACAAGAGGACTGACACTCTAACTTTCTATGATTTGAACCTCTCCTGTGAGTCCAGTTTTAGAATCCAATGCTTCACTTCAGGTTTACTGTATCCCTTGGACCTTCTTATTGACGATGAAACACAGAAATTGCATCCGAAGTTAATACAAATGGCACAATGCCGACTTAAGTACTAGAGGATTGACACTCTCATTTCCTATGATTTGAACCTCTCCTGTGAGTCCAGTTTTTGATTGCGATGCTTCACTTCAGTTTTACTGTATACCTTGCACCTTCATATTGACGACGAAACACAGAAATTGCATCCGAATTTAATACAAAAGGCACAATTCCGACTTAAGTACAAGAGGACTGACACTCTAACGCTCTAACCCTCTATGATTTGAACCTCTCCTGTGAGTCCAGTTTAGGATTCCGATGCTTCACTTCAGATTTACTGTATCCCTTGGACCTTCTTATTGACGATGAGACACAGAAATTGCATCCGAATTTAATACAAATGGCACAATGTCGACTTAAGTACTAGAGGACTGACACTCTTACTTTCTATGATTAGAACCTCTCCTCTGAGTCCAGTTTTAGATTCCGATGCTTCACTTCAGGTTTACTGTATACCTTGCACCTTCATATTGACGATGAAACACAGAAATTGCATCCGAATTTAATACAAAAGGCACAATGCCGACTTAAGTACAAGAGGACTGACACTGTAACGCTCTAACTCTCTATGATTTGAACCTCTCCTGTGAGTCCAGTTTAGGATTCCGATGCTTCACTTCCGGTTTACTGTATCCCTTGGACCTTCTTATTGACGATGAAACACAGAAATTGCATCCAAATTTAATACAAATGTCACAATGCCGACTTAAGTACAAGAGGACTGACACACTCTCTTTCTATGATTTGAACCTCTCCAGTTAGTCCAGTTTTAGATTCCGATGCTTCACTTCAGGTTTACTGTATACCTTGCACCTTCTTATTGACGATGAGACACAGAAATTGCATCGGAATTTAAGACAAAAGGCACAATGCCGACTTAAGTACAAGAGGACTGACACTCTCACATTCTATGATTTGAACATCTCCTGTGAGTCCAGTGTTAGATTCCGATGCTTCACTTCACGTTTACTGTATACCTTGCACCTTCTTATTGACGATGAGACACAGATATTGCATCGGAATTCAAACCAAAATGCACAATGCCGACTTAAGGACAAGAGGACTGACACTCTCACTTTCTATGATTTGAACCTCTCCTGTGAGACAAGATTTAGATTCCGATGCTTCACTTCAGGTTTACTGTATACCTTGCACCGTCTTATTGACGATGAAACACAGAGATTGCATCGGTATTAAATTCAAAAGGCACAATGCCGACTTAAGTACAAGAGGACTGACACTCTAACTATCTATGACTTGAACCTCTCCTGTGGGTCCAGTTTTAGATTCCGATGCTTCACTTCAGGTTTACTGTATTCCTTGGACCTTCTTATTGAAGATGAAACACAGAAATTGCTTCCCAATTTAATACAAATGGCACAATACCGACCTAGGTACAAGTGGACTGACACTCACACTTTCTATGATCTGAACCTCTCCTGTGAGCCCAGTTTTAGATTCCGATGCTTCACTTCATGTTTACTGTATACCATGCACCTTCTTATTGACGATGGAACTCAGAGATTGCATCGGAATTAAATTCAAAAGGCACAATGCCGACTTAAGTACAAGAGGACTGACACTCTAACTTTCTATGATTTGAACCTCTCCTGTGAGTCCAGTTTTAGAATCCAATGCTTCACATCAGGTTTACTGTATCCCTTGGACCTTCTTATTGACGATGAAACACAGAAATTGCATCCGAAGTTAATACAAATGGCACAATGCCGACTTAAGTACTAGAGGTTTGACACTCTCATTTCCTATGATTTGAACCTCTCCTGTGAGTCCAGTTTTTGATTGCGATGCTTCACTTCAGTTTTACTGTATACCTTGCACCTTCATATTGACGACGAAACACAGAAATTGCATCCGAATTTAATACAAAAGGCACAATTCCGACTTAAGTACAAGAGGACTGACACTCTAACGCTCTAACTCTCTATGATTTGAACCTCTCCTGTGAGTCCAGTTTAGGATTCCGATGCTTCACTTCCGGTTTACTGTATCCCTTGGACCTTCTTATTGACGATGAAACACAGAAATTGCATCCAAATTTAATACAAATGTCACAATGCCGACTTAAGTACAAGAGGACTGACACACTCACTTTCTATGATTTGAACCTCTCCAGTTAGTCCAGTTTTAGATTCCGATGCTTCACTTCAGGTTTACTGTATACCTTGCACCTTCTTATTGACGATGAGACACAGAAATTGCATCGGAATTTAATACAAAAGGCACAATACCGACTTAAGTACAAGAGGACTGACACTCTCACTTTCTATGATTTGAACCTCTCCTCTGAGTGCAGTTTTAGATTCCGATGCTTCACTTCAGGTTTACTGTATACCTTGCACCTTCATATTGACGATGAAACACAGAAATTGCATCCGAATTTAATACAAAAGGCACAATGCCGACTTAAGTACAAGAGGACTGACACTGTAACGCTCTAACTCTCTATGATTTGAACCTCTCCTGTGAGTCCAGTTTAGGATTCCGATGCTTCACTTCCGGTTTACTGTATCCCTTGGACCTTCTTATTGACGATGAAACACAGAAATTGCATCCAAATTTAATACAAATGTCACAATGCCGACTTAAGTACAAGAGGACTGACACACTCACTTTCTATGATTTGAACCTCTCCAGTTAGTCCAGTTTTAGATTCCGATGCTTCACTTCAGGTTTACTGTATACCTTGCACCTTCTTATTGACGATGAGACACAGAAATTGCATCGGAATTTAATACAAAAGGCACAATACCGACTTAAGTACAAGAGGACTGACACTCTCACTTTCTATGATTTGAACCTCACCTGTGAGTCCAGTTTTAGATTCCGATGCTTCACTTCAGGTTTACTGTATACCTTGCACCTTCTTAATGACGAAGAAACACAGAAATTGCATCCGAATTTGATACAAAAGCACAATACCGACTTGAGTACAAGAGAAGTGAGTCTCGAACTTTCTATGATTTGAATTTCTCCTGTGAGTCCAGTTTTAGATTCCGATACTTCACTTCTGGTTTACTGTATACCTTGCATCGTCTTATTGACGATGAAACTCAGGAGATTGCATCGGTATTAAATTCAAAAGGCACAATGCCGACTTAAGTACAAGAGGACTGACACACTCACTTTCTATGATTTGAACCTCTCCTGTGAGTCCAGTTTCAGATTCCGATGCTTCACTTCAGGTTTACTGTATCCCTTGTACCTTCTTATTGACGATGAAACACAGAAATTGCATCCGAATTTAATACAAATGTCACAATGCCGACTTAAGTACAAGAGGACTGACACTCTCACTTTCTATGATTTGAACCTCTCCTGTGAGTCCAGTTTTAGATTCCGATGCTTCACGTCAGGTTTACTGTATTCCTTGGACCTTCTTATTGACGATGAAACACAGAAATTGCATCCGAGTGTAATACTAATGGCACAATGCCGATTTGAGTACAAGAGGACTGACACTCTCTCATTCTATGATTTGAACCTCTCCTGTGAGTCCAGTTTTAGATTCCGATTTCACTTCAGGTTTACTGTATACCTTGCACCTTCTTATTGACGATGAGACACAGAAATTGCATCGGAATTTAAGACAAAAGGCACAATACCGACTTAAGTACAAGAGGAGTGACCCTCTCACTTTCTACGATTTGAACTTCTCCTGTGAGTCCAGTTTTAGATTCCGATGCTTCACTTCAGGTTTACTGTATCGCTTGGACCTTCCTATTGACGATGAAACAAAGAAATTGCATCGGAATATAATACAAAAGGCACAATACCGACTTAAGTACAAGAGGACTGACACGCTAACGCTCTAACTCTCTATGTTTTGAACCTCTTCTGTGAGTCCAGTTTTGGATTCCGATGCTTCACTTCAGGTTTACCGTATCCCTTGGACCTTCTTATTGACGATGAAACACAGAAATTGCATCCGAATTTAATACAAATGGCACAATGCCGACTGAAGTACTAGAGGACTGTTCCTCTTACTTTCTATGATTTGAACCTCTCCTGTGAGTCCAGTTTTAGATTCCGATGCTTCACTTCAGGTTTACTGCATACCTTGCACCTTCATATTGACGATGAAACACAGAAATTGCGTCCGAATTTAATACAAAAGGCACAATTCCGACATAAGTACAAGAGGACTGACACTCTAACGCTCTAACTATCTATGATTTGAACCTCTCCTGTGAGTCCTGTTTAGGATTCCGATGCTTCACTTCCGGTTTACTGTATCCCTTGGACCTTCTTATTGACGATGAAACACAGAATTTGCATCCAAATTTAATAGAAATGGCACAATGCCGACTTAAGTACAAGAGGACTGACACTCTCACTTTCTATGATTTGAACCTCTCCAGTGAGTCCAGTTATAGATTCCGATGCTTCACTTCAGGTATACTGTATGCCTTGCACCTTCTTATTGACGATGAGACACAGAAATTGCATCGGAATTTAATACAAAAGGCACAATGCCGACTTAAGTACAAGAGGACTGACACCCTCACTTTCTATGATTTGAACCTCACCTGTGAGTCCAGTTTTAGATTCCGATGCTTCACTTCAGGTTTACTGTATACCTTGCACCTTCTTAATGACGATGAAACACAGAAATTGCATCCGAATTTAATGCAAATGGCATAATGCCGACTTAATTACAAGAGGACTGACACTCTAACTTTCTATGATTTGAACCTCTCCTGTTAGTCCAGTTTTAGATTCCGACGCATCGCTTCAGGCTTTCTGCATCCATTGGACCATCTTATTGACGATGAAACACAGAAATTGCATCCGAATTTAATACAAATGGCACAATGCCGTCTTAAGTAAAAGAGGACTGACACTATCACCTTCTATGAGTTGAACCTCTCCTGTGAGTCCAGTTTTAGATTCCGATGCTTCACTTCTGGTTTACTGTGTACCTTGCACCTTCTTATTGACGATGAGACACAGAAATTGCATCGGAATTTAATGCAAAAGGCACAATGCCGACTTAAGTAAAAGAGGACTGACACTCTCACTTTCTATGATTTGAATCACTCCTGTGAGTCCAGTTTCAGATTCCGATGCTCACATCAGGTTTTCTGTATCCCATGGTCCTTCTTATTGACGATGAAACACAGAAATTGCATCCGAATTTAATACAAAAGGCACAATGGCGACTTAAGTACAAGAGGACTGATACCCTCCCCTGTGGGTCCAGTTTTAGATTCCGAAGCTTCACTTCAGGTTCACTGTATACCTTGCACCTTCTTATTAACGATGAGACACAGAAATTGCATCGGAATTTAAGACAAAAGGCACAATGCCGACTTAAGTACAAGAGGACTGACACTCTCACAAACTATGATTTGAACCTCTCCTGTGAGTCCAGTTTTAGATTCGGATGCACCACTTCAGGTTTACTGTATAACTTGCACCTTCTTATTGACGATGAGACACAGAAATTGCATCGGAATTTAAGCCAAAAGGCACAATGCCGACTTAAGGACAAGAGGACTGACACTCTCTCTTTCTATGATTTGAACCTCTCCTGTGAGTCCAGTTTTAGATTCCGATGCTTCACTTCTGGTTTACTGTATTCCTTGTTCCTTCTTATTGACGATGAAACACAGAAATTGCATCGGAAGTAAATTCAAAAGGCACAATGCCGACTTAAGTACAAGAGGACTGACACTCTCACATTCTATGATTTGAACCTCTCCTGTGAGTCCAGTTTTAGATTCCGAAGCTTCACTTCAGGTTTACTGTATCCCTTGGACCTTCTTATTGACGATGAAACGCAGAAATTGCTCCCGAATTTAATAAAAATGGTACAATGCCGACTTAAGTACTAGAGGACTGACACTCTCACTTTCTACGATTTGAACCTCTCCTGTGAGTCCAGTTTTGGATTCCGATGTTTCACTTCACATTTACTGTATACCTTGCACCTTCTTATTGACGATGGGACACAGAAATTGCATCCGAATTTAATACAAATGGCACAATGCCGTCTTAAGTACAAGAGGACCGACACTCTCACTTTCTATGATTTGAACCCCTCCTTTGAGTCCAGTTTTAGATTCCGATGCTTCACTTCAGGTTTACTGTATCCCTTGGACCTTCTTATTGACGATGAAACACAGAAATTGAATCCGAAGTATATACAAATGGCATAATGCCGACTTAATTACAAGAGGACTGACACTCTCACTTTCTATGATTTGAACCTCTCCTGTGAGACCAGTTTTAGATTCCGATGCTTCACGTCAGGTTTACTGTATTCCTTGGACCTTCTTATTGACGATGAAACACAGAAATTGCATCCGAGTGTAATACAAATGGCACAATGCCGACTTAAGTACAAGAGGACTGACACGCTCTCATTCTATGATTTGAACCTCTCCTGTGAGTCCAGTTTTGGATTCCGATGCTTCACTTCAGGTTTACTGTATAACCTTGCACCTTCATATTGACGATGAGACACAGAAATTGCATCGGAATTTAAGACAAAAGGCAACAATACCGACTTAAGTGCAAGAGGAGTGACACTCTCACTTTCTACGATTTGAACTTCTCCTGTGAGTCCAGTTTTAGATTCCGATGCTTCACTTCAGGTTTACTGTATCCTTGGACCTTCTTATTGAAGATGAAACACAGAAATTGCTTCCCAATTTAATACAAATGGCACAATACCGACTTAGGTACAAGTGGACTGACACTCTCACTTTCTATGATTTGAACCTCTCCTGTGAGCCCAGTTTTAGATTCCGAAGCTTCACTTCAGGTTTACTGTATCCCTTGGACCTTCTTATTGACGATGAAACAAAGAAATTGCATCGGAATTTAATACAAAAGGCACAATACCGACTTAAGTAAAAGAGGACTGACACGCTAACGCTCTAACTCTCTATGTATTGAACCTCTTCTGTGAGTCAAGTTTTGGATTCCGATGCTTCACTTCAGGTTTACCGTATCCCTTGGACCTTCGTATTGACGATGAGACACAGAAATTGCATCCGAATTTAATACAAATGGCACAATGCCGACTTAAGTACAAGAGGACTGAGACTCTAACTATCTATGATTTGAACCTCTCCTGTGGGTCTAGTTTTAGATTCCGATGCTTCACTTCAGGTTACTGTATCCCTTGGACCTTCTTATTGAAGATGAAACACAGAAATTGCTTCCCAATTTAATACAAATGGCACAATACCGACTTAGGTACAAGTGGACTGACACTCTCACTTTCTATGATCTGAACCTCTCCTGTGAGCCCAGTCTTAGATTCCGATGCCTTCACTTTATGTTTACTGTATACCATGCACCTTCTTATTGACGATGGAACTCAGAAATTGCATCGGAATTAAATTCAAAAGGCACAATGCCGACTTAAGTACAAGAGGACTGACACTCTAACTTTCTATGATTTGAACCTCTCCTGTGAGTCCAGTTTTAGAATCCAATGCTTCACTTCAGGTTTACTGTATACCTTGGACCTTCTTACTGACGATGAAACACAGAAATTGCATCCGAAGTTAATACAAATGGCACAATGCCGACTTAAGTACTAGAGGATTGACACTCTCACTTCCTATGATTTGAACCTCTCCTGTGAGTCCAGTTATTGATTGCGATGCTTCACTTCACTTTTACTGTATACCTTGCACCTTCATAATGACGATGGAACACAGAAATTGCATGCGAATTTAATACAAAAGACACAATGCCGACTTAAGTACAAGAGGACTGACACTCTAACGCTCTAACCCTCTATGATTTGAACCTCTCCTGTGAGTCCAGTTTAGGATTCCGATGCTTCACTTCAGGTTTACTGTATCCCTTGGACCTTCTTATTGACGATGAAACACAGAAATTGCATCCGAATTTAATACAAATGGCACAATGTCGACTTAAGTACTAGAGGACTGACACTCTTACTTTCTATGATTTGAACCTCTCCTGTGAGTCCAGTTTTAGATTCCGATGCTTCACTTCAGGTTTACTGTATACCTTGCACCTTCATATTGACGATGAAACACAGAAATTGCATCCGAATTTAATACAAAAGGAACAATGCCGACTTAAGTACAAGAGGACTGACACTCTAACGCTCTAACTCTCTATGATTTGAACCTCTCCTGTGAGTCCAGTTTAGGATTCCGATGCTTCACTTCCGGTTTACTGTATCCCTTGGACCTTCTTATTGACGATGAAACACAGAAATTGCATCAAAATTTAATACAAACTCACAATGCCGACTTAAGTACAAGAGGACTGACACACTCACTTTCTATGATTTGAACCTCTCCAGTGAGTCCAGTTTTAGATTCCGATGCTTCACTTCAGGTTTACTGTATACCTTGCACCTTCTTATTGACGATGAGACACAGAAATTGCATCGGAATTTAATACAAAAGGCACAATGCCGACTTAAGTACAAGAGGACTGACACTCTCACTTTCTATGATTTGAACCTCACCTGTGAGTCCAGTTTTAGATTCCGATGCTTCACTTCAGGTTTACTGTATCGCTTGGACCTTCCTATTGACGATGAAACAAAGAAATTGCAATGGAATATAATACAAAAGGCGCAATACCGACTTAAGTACAAGAGGACTGACACGCTAACGCTCTAACTCTCTATGTTTTGAACCTCTTCTGTGAGTCCAGTTTTGGATTCCGATGCTTCACTTCAGGTTTACCGTATCCCTTGGACCTTCTTATTGACGATGAAACACAGAAATTGCATCCGAATTTAATACAAATGGCACAATGCCGACTTAAGTACTAGAGGATTGACACTCTAACTTTCTATGATTTGAACCTCTGCTGTGAGTCCAGTTTTTGATTCCGATGCTTCACTTCAGTTTTACTGTATACCTTGCACCTTCATATTGACGATGAAACACAGAAATTGCATCCGAATTTAATACAAAAGGCACAATGCCGACTTAAGTACAAGAGGACTGACACTCTAACGCTCTAACCCTCTATGATTTGAACCTCTCCTGTGAGTCCAGTTTAGGATACCGATGCTTCACTTCAGGTTTACTGTATCCCTTGGACCTTCTTATTGACGATGAAACACAGAAATTGCATCCGAATTTAATACAAATGGCACAATGCCGACTTAAGTACTAGAGGACTGACACTCTTACTTTCTATGATTTGAACCTCTCCTGTGAGTCCAGTTTTAGATTCCGATGCTTCACTTCAGGTTTACTGTATACCTTGCACCTTCATATTGACGATGAAACACAGAAATTGCGTCCGAATTTAATACAAAAGGCACAATTCCGACATAAGTAAAAGAGGACTGACACTCTAACGCTCTAACTATCTATGATTTGAACCTCTCCTGTGAGTCCTGTTTAGGATTCCGATGCTTCACTTCCGGTTTACTGTATCCCTTGGACCTTCTTATTGACGATGAAACACAGAAATTGCATCGGAATTTAATACAAAAGGCACAATACCGACTTAAGTAGAAGAGGAGTGACACTCTAACTTTCTATGATTTGAACCGCTCCTGTGAGTCCAGTTTTAGATTCCGATGCTTCACTTCAGGTTTACTGTATCCCTTGGACCTTCTTATTGACGATGAAACGCAGAGATTGCTCCCGAATTTAATAAAAATGGTACAATGCCGACTTAAGTACTAGAGGACTGACACTCTCACTTTCTACGATTTGAACCTCTCCTGTGAGTCCAGTTTTGGATTCCGATGCTTCACTTCAGGTTTACTGTATCCCTTGGACCTTCTTATTGACGATGAAACACAGAAATTGCATCCGAATTTAATACAAAAGGCACAATGGCGACTTAAGTATATCAGGACTGACCCCCACCCCTGTGAGTCCATTTTTAGTTTCCGATGCTTCACTTCACGTTCACTGTATACCTTGCACCTTCTTATTGACGATGAGACACAGAAATTACATCGGAATTTAAGACAAAAGGCACAATGCCGACTTAAGTACAAGAGGACTAACACTCTCACATTCTATGATTTGAACCTCTCCTGTGAGTCCAGTGTTAGATTCCGATGCTTCACTTCACATTTTACTGTATACCTTGCACCTTCTCATTGACGATGGGACACAGAAATTGCATCCGAATTTAATACAAATGGCACAATGCCGTCTTAAGTACAAGAGGACTGACACTCTCGCTTTCTATGATTTGAACCCCTCCTGTAAGTCCAGTTTTAGATTCCGATGCTTCACTACAGGTTTTCTGTATCCATTGGACCTTCATATTGACGATGAAACACAGAAATTGCATCCGAATTTAATAGAAATGGCACAATGGCGTCTTAAGTACAAGAGCACTGACACTCTCACTTTCTATGATTTGAACCCCTCCTTTGAGTCCAGTTTTAGATTCCGATGCTTCACTTCAGGTTTACTGTCTCCCTTGGACCTTCTTATTGACGATGAAACACAGAAATTGAATCCGAAGTATATACAAATGGCATAATGCCGACTTAATTACAAGAGGACTGACACTCTCACTTTCTATGATTTGAACCTCTCCTGTGAGACCAGTTTTAGATTCCGATGCTTCACGTCAGGTTTACTGTATTCCTTGGACCATCTTATTGACGATGAAACACAGAAATTGCATCCGAGTGTAATACAAATGGCACAATTCCGACTTCAGTACAAGAGGACTGACACTCTCTCATTCTATGATTTGAACCTCTCCTGTGAGTCCAGTTTTGGATTCCGATGCTTCACTTCAGGTTTACTGTATACCTTGCACCTTCATATTGACGATGAGACACAGAAATTGCATCGGAATGTAAGACAAAAGGCACAATACCGACTTAAGTACAAGAGGAGTGACACTCTCACTTTCTACGATTTGAACTTCTCCTGTGAGTCCAGTTTTAGATTCCGATGCTTCACTTCAGGTTTACTGTATCCCGTGGACCTTCTTATTGAAGATGAAACACAGAAATTGCTTCCCAATTTAATACAAATGGCACAATACCGACTTAGGTACAAGTGGACTGACACTCTCACTTTCTATGATCTGAACCTCTCCTGTGAGCCCAGTTTTAGATTCCGATGCTTCACTTCATGTTTACTGTATACCATGCACCTTCTTATTGACGATGGAACTCAGAAATTGCATCGGAATTAAATTCAAAAGGCACAATGCCGACTTAAGTACAAGAGGACTGACACTCTAACTTTATATGATTTGAACCTCTCCTGTGAGTCCAGTTTTAGAATCCAATGCTTCACTTCAGGTTTACTGTATACCTTGGACCTTCTTATTGACGATGAAACACAGAAATTGCATCCGAAGTTAATACAAATGGCACATTGCCGACTTAAGTGCTAGAGGATTGACACTCTCGCTTCCTATGGTTTGAACCTCTCCTGTGAGTCCAGTTTTTGATTGCGATGCTTCACTTCAGTTTTACTGTATACCTTGCACCTTCATAATGACGATGGAACACAGAAATTGCATGCGAATTTAATACAAAAGGCACAATGCCGACTTAAGTACAAGAGGACTGACACTCTAACGCTCTAACCCTCTATGATTTGAACCTCTCCTGTGAGTCCAGTTTAGGATTCCGATGCTTCACTTCAGGTTTACTGTATCCCTTGGACCTTCTTACTGGCGATGAAACACAGAAATTGCATCCGAATTTAATACAAATGGCACAATGTCGACTTAGGTACTAGAGGACTGACACTCTTACTTTCTATGATTTGAACCTCTCCTGTGAGTCCAGTTTTAGATTCCGATGCTTCACTTCAGGTTTACTGTATACCTTGCACCTTCATATTGACGATGAAACACAGAAATTGCATCCGAATTTAATACAAAAGGCACAATGCCGACTTAAGTACAAGAGGACTGACACTCTAACGCTATAACTCTCTATGATTTGAACCTCTCCTGTGAGTCCAGTTTAGGATTCCGATGCTTCACTTCCGGTTTACTGTATCCCTTGGACCTTCTTATTGACGATGAAACACAGAAATTGCATCAAAATTTAATACAAATGTCACAATGCCGACTTAAGTACAAGAGGACTGACACATTCACTTTCTATGATTTGAACCTCTCCAGTGAGTCCAGTTTTAGATTCCGATGCTTCACTTCAGGTTTACTGTATACCTTGCACCTTCTTATTGACGATGAGACACAGAAATTGCATCGGAATTTAATACAAAAGGCACAATGCCGACTTAAGTACAAGAGGACTGACACTCTCACTTTCTATGATTTGAACCTCACCTGTGAGTCCAGTTTTAGATTCCGATGCTTCACTTCAGGTTTACTGTATCGTTTGGACCTTCCTATTGACGATGAAACAAAGAAATTGCATCGGAATATAATACAAAAGGCGCAATACCGACTTAAGTACAAGAGGACTGACACGCTAATGCTCTAACTCTCTATGTTTTGAACCTCTTCTGTGAGTCCAGTTTTGGATTCCGATGCTTCACTTCAGTTTTACTGTATACCTTGCACCTTCATATTGACGATGAAATACAGAAATTGCATCCGAATTTAATACAAATGGCACAATGGCGTCTCAAGTACAAGAGCACTGACACTCTCACTTTCTATGATTTGAACCCCTCCTTTGAGTCCAGTTTTAGATTCCGATGCTTCACTTCAGGTTTACTGTATCCCTTGGACCTTCTTATTGACGATGAAACACAGAAATTGAATCCGAAGTATATACAAATGGCACAATGCCGACTTCAGTACAAGAGGACTGACACTCTCTCATTCTATGATTTGAACCTCTCCTGTGAGTCCAGTTTTGGATTCCGATGCTTCACTTCAGGATTACTGTATACCTTGCACCTTCATATTGACGATGAGACACAGAAATTGCATCGGAATGTAAGACAAAAGACACAATACCGACTTAAGGTCAAGAGGAGTGACACTCTCACTTTCTACGATTTGAACTTCTCCTGTGAGTCCAGTTTTAGATTCCGATGCTTCACTTCAGGTTTACTGTATGCCTTGGGCCTTCTTATTGAAGATGAAACACAGAAATTGCTTCCCAATTTAATACAAATAGCACAATACCGACTTAGGTACAAGTGGACTGACACTCTCACTTTCTATGATCTGAACCTCTCCTGTGAGCCCAGTTTTAGATTCCGATGCTTCACTTCAGGTTTACTGTATCCCTTGGACCTTCTTATTGACGATGAAACAAAGAAATTGCATCGGAATTTAATACGAAAGGCACAATACCGACTTAAGTACAAGAGGACTGACACGCTAACGCTCTAACTCTCTATGTTTTGAACCTCTTCTGTGAGTCCAGTTTTGGATTCCGATGCTTCACTTCAGGTTTACCGTATCTCTTGGACCTTCGTATTGACGAAGAGACACAGATATTGCATGCGAATTTAATACAAATGGCACAATGCCGACTTAAGTACAAGAGGACTGAGACTCTAACTATCTATGATTTGAACCTCTCCTGTGGGTCCAGTTTTAGATTCCGATGCTTCACTTCAGGTTTACTGTATCCCTTGGACCTTCTTATTGAAGATGAAACACAGAAATTGCTTCCCAATTTAATACAAATGGCACAATACCGACATAGGTACAAGTGGACTGACACTCTCACTTTCTATGATCTGAACCTCTCCTGTGAGCCCAGTTTTAGATTCCGATGCTTCACTTCATGTTTACTGTATACCATGCACCTTCTTATTGACGATGGAACTCAGAAATTGCATCGGAATTAAATTCAAAAGGCACAATGCCGACTTAAGTACAAGAGGACTGACACTCTAACTTTATATGATTTGAACCTCTCCTGTGAGTCCAGTTTTAGAATCCAATGCTTCACTTCAGGTTTACTGTATACCTTGGACCGTCTTATTGACGATGAAACACAGAAATTGCATCCGAAGTTAATACAAATGGCACATTGCCGACTTAAGTGCTAGAGGATTGACACTCTCACTTCCTATGATTTGAACCTCTCCTGTGAGTCCAGTTTTTGATTGCGATGCTTCACTTCAGTTTTACTGTATACCTTGCACCTTCATAATGACGATGGAACACAGAAATTGCATGCGAATTTAATACAAAAGGCACAATGCCGACTTAAGTACAAGAGGACTGACACTCTAACGCTCTAACCCTCTATGATTTGAACCTCTCCTGTGAGTCCAGTTTAGGATTCCGATGCTTCACTTCAGGTTTACTGTATCCCTTGGACCTTCTTACTGGCGATGAAACACAGAAATTGCATCCGAATTTAATACAAATGGCACAATGTCGACTTAAGTACTAGAGGACTGACACTCTTACTTTCTATGATTTGAACCTCTCCTGTGAGTCCAGTTTTAGATTCCGATGCTTCACTTCAGGTTTACTGTATACCTTGCACCTTCATATTGACGATGAAACACAGAAATTGCATCCGAATTTAATACAAAAGGCACAATGCCGACATAAGTACAAGAGGACTGACACTCTAACGCTATAACTCTCTATGATTTGAACCTCTCCTGTGAGTCCAGTTTAGGATTCCGATGCTTCACTTCCGGTTTACCGTATCCCTTAGACCTTCTTATTGACGATGAAACACAGAAATTGCATCAAAATTTAATACAAATGTCACAATGCCGACTTAAGTACAAGAGGACTGACACACTTACTTTCTATGATTTGAACCTCTCCAGTGAGTCCAGTTTTAGATTCCGATGCTTCACTTCAGGTTTACTGTATACCTTGCACCTTCTTATTGACGATGAGACACAGAAATTGCATCGGAATTTAATACAAAAGGCACAATGCCGACTTAAGTACAAGAGGACTGACACTCTCACTTTCTATGATTTGAACCTCACCTGTGAGTCCAGTTTTAGATTCCGATGCTTCACTTCAGGTTTACCGTATCGTTTGGACCTTCCTATTGACGATGAAACAAAGAAATTGCATCGGAATATAATACAAAAGGCGCAATACCGACTTAAGAACAAGAGGACTGACACGCTAATGCTCTAACTCTCTATGTTTTGAACCTCTTCTGTGAGTCCAGTTTTGGATTCCGATGCTTCACTTCAGTTTTACTGTATACCTTGCACCTTCATATTGACGATGAAACACAGAAATTGCATCCGAATTTAATACAAATGTCACAATGCCGACTTAAGTACAAGAGGACTGACACTCTCACTTTCTATGATTTGAACCTCACCTGTGAGTCCAGTTTTAGATTCCGATGCTTCACTTCAGGTTTACTGTATACCTTGCACCTTCTTAATGACGAAGAAACACAGAAATTGCATCCGAATTTGATACAAAAGCACAATACCGACTTGAGTACAACAGAAGTGAGTCTCTAACTTTCTATGATTTGAACTGTCTCCTGTGAGTCCAGTTTTAGATTCCGATGCTTCACTTCAGGTTTACTGTATACCTTGCACCTTCTTATTGACGATGAAACACAGAAATTGCATCCGAATTTAATGCAAATGGCATAATGCCCGACTTAATTACAAGAGGACTGACACTCTAACTTTCTATGATTTGAACCTCTCCTGTTAGTCCAGTTTTAGATTCCGACGCATCGCTTCAGGCTTTCTGCATCCATTGGACCATCTTATTGACGATGAAACACAGAAATTGCATCCAAATTTAATACAAATGGCACAATGCCGTCTTAAGTAAAAGAGGACTGACACTCTCACCTTCCATGAGTTGAACCTCTCCTGTGAGTCCAGTTTTAGATTCCGATGCTTCACTTCTGGTTTACTGTATACCTTGCACCATCTTATTGACGATGAGACACAGAAATTTCATCGGAATTTAAATGCAAAAGGCACAATGCCAACTTAAGTAAAAGAGGACTGACACTCTCACTTTCTATGATTTGAATCCCTCCTGTGAGTCCAGTTTCAGATTCCGATGCTCACTTCAGGTTTTCTGTATCCCATGGTCCTTCTTATTGACGATGAAACACAGAAATTGCATCCGAATTTAATACAAAAGGCACAATGGCGACTTAAGTACAAGAGGACTGGTACCCTCCCCTGTGGGTCCAGTTTTAGATTCCGAAGCTTCACTTCAGGTTCACTGTATACCATGCACCTTCTTATTAACGATGAGACACAGAAATTGCATCGGAATTTAAGACAAAAGGCACAATGCCGACTTAAGTACAAGAGGACTGACACTCTCACAAACTATGATTTGAACTTCTCCTGTGAGTCCAGTTTTAGATTCCGATGCATCACTTCAGGTTTACTGTATACCTTGCACCTTCTTATTGACGATGAGACACAGAAATTGCATCGGAATTTAAGCCAAAACGCACAATGCTGACTTAAGGACAAGAGAATTGACACTCTCACTTTCTATGATTTGAACCTCTCCTGTGAGTCCAGTTTTAGATTCCGATGCTTCACTTCAGGTTTACTGTATTCCTTGGTCCTTCTTATTGACGATGAAACACAGAAATTGCATCGGAATTAAATTCAAAAGGCACAATGCCGACTTAAGTACAAGAGGACTGACACTCTCACATTCTATGATTTGAACCTCTCCTGTGAGTCCAGTTTTAGATTCCGAAGCTTCACTTCAGGTTTACTGTATCCCTTGGACCTTCTTATTGACGAAGAAACACAGAAATTGCATCGGAATTTAATACAGAAGGCACAATACCGACTTAAGTAGAAGAGGAGTGACACTCTAACTTCTATGATTTGAACCGCTCCTGTGAGGCCAGTTTTAGATTCCGATAGCTTCACTTCAGGTTTACGGTATCCCTTGGACCTTTTTATTGACGATGAAACGCAGAAATTGCTCCCGAATTTAATAAAAATGGTACAATGCCGACTTAAGTACTAGAGGACTGACACTCTCACTTTCTACGATTTGAACCTCTCCTGTGAGTCCAGTTTTGGATTCCGATGCTTCACTTCAGGTTTACTGTATCCCTTGGACCTTCTTATTGACGATGAAACACAGAAATTGCATCCGAATTTAATACAAAAGGCACAATGGCGACTTAAGTACATCAGGACTGACCCCCACCCCTGTGAGTCCAGTTTTAGTTTCCGATGCTTCACTTCACGATCACTGTATACCTTGCACCTTCTTATTGACGATGAGACACAGAAATTACATCGGAATTTAAGACAAAAGGCACAATGCCGACTTAAGTACAAGAGGACTGACACTCTCACATTCTATGATTTGAACCTCTCCTGTGAGTCCAGTGTTAGATTCCGATGGTTCACTTCACATTTACTGTATACCTTGCACCTTCTTATTGACGATGGGACACAGATATTGCATCGGAATTCAAACCAAAATGCACAATGCCGACTTAAGGACAAGAGGACTGACACTCTCACTTTCTATGATTTGAACCTCTCCTGTGAGTCCAGTTTTAGATTCCGATGCTTCACTTCAGGTTTACTGTATACCTTGCACCGTCTTATTGACGATGAAACACAGAGATTGCATCGGTATTAAATTCAAAAGGCACAATGCCGACTTAAGTACAGGAGGACTGACACACTCACTTTTCTATGATTTGAACCCTCCTGTGAGTCCAGTTTTAGATTCCGATGCTTCACTTCAGGTTTACTGTATCCCTTGGACCTTCTTATTGACGATGAAACACAGAAATTGAATCCGAAGTATATACAAATGGCATAATGCCGACTTAATTACAAGAGGACTGACACTCTCACTTTCTATGATTTGAACCTCTCCTGTGAGTTTAGTTTTAGATTCCGACCCCTCACGTCAGGTTTACTGTATTCCTTGGACCTTCTTATTGACGATGAAACACAGAAATTGCATCCGAGTGTAATACAAATGGCACAACGCCGACTTAAGTACAAGAGGACTGACACTCTCTCATTCTATGATTTGAACCTCTCCTGTGAGTCCAGTTTTGGATTCCGATGCTTCACTTCAGGTTTACTGTATACCTTGTACCTTCTTATTGAATATGAGACACAGAAATTGCATCGGAATTTAAGACAAAAGGCACAATACCGACTTAAGTACAAGAGGTGTGACACTCTCACTTTCTACGATTTGAACTTCTCCTGTGAGTCCAGTTTTAGATTCCGATGCTTCACTCCAGGTTTACTGTATCGCTTGGACCTTCTTATTGACGATGAAACAAAGAAATTGCATCGGAATTTAATACAAAAGGCACAATACCGACTTAAGTACAAGAGGACTGACACGCTAACGCTCTAACTCTCTATGTTTTGAACCTCTTCTGTGAGTCCAGTTTTGGATTCCGATACTTCACTTCAGGTTTACCGTATCCCTTGGACCTTCTTATTGACGATGAAACACAGAAATTGCATCCGAATTTAATACAAATGGCACAATGCCAACTATAGTACAGGAGGACTGACACTCTAACTATCTATGACTTGAACCTGTCCTGTGAGTCCAGTTTTAGATTCCGATGCTTCACTTCATGTTTACTATATACCTTGGACCTTCTTATTGACGATGAAACACAGAAATTGCATCCGAATTTAATACAAAAGTCACAATACCGACTTAGATACAAGAGGAGTGACACTATAACTTTCTATGATTTGAACCTCTCCTGTGAGTCCAGTTTTAGATTCCGATGCTTCACTTCAGGTTTACTGCATTCCTTGGACCTTCTTATTGACGATGAAACATAGAAATTGCATCCGAATTTAATACAAATGGCACAATGCCGACTTAAGTACAAGAGGGCTGACACTCTCACTTTCTATGATTTGAACCTCTCCAGTGAGTCCAGTTTCAGATTCCGATGCTTCACTTCAGGTTTACTGTATACCGTGCACCTTCTTATTGACGGTGAAACACCGAAATTGCATCGGAATAAAATTCAAAGGGCACAATGCCGACTTAAGTACAGGAGGACTGACACACTCACTTTCTATGATTTGAACCCCCCCTGTGAGTCCAGTTTTAGATTCCGATGCTTCACTTCAGATTTACTGTATCCCTTGCACCTTCTTATTGACGATGAAACACAGAAATTGCATCCGAATTTAATACAAGAGGCAATATGGCGAATTAAGTACAAGAGGACTGACACCCTCCCCTGTGAGTCCAGTTTTAGATTCCGATGCTTCACTTCAGGTTTACTGTATCCCTTGGACATTCTAATTGACGATGAAACACAGAAATTGCATCCAAATTTAATACAAACGGTAAAATGCCGACTTCATTACAAGAGGACTGACACTCTCACTTTCTGTGATTTGAACCTCTCCCATGAGTCCAGTTCTAGATTCCGATGCTTCACTTCAGGTTTACTGTATTCCTTGGACCTTCTTATTGACGTTGAAACACAGATATTGCATCCGAATTTAAAACACGTGGCACAATGCCGACTTAAGTACAAGAGGACTGACACTCTCACCTTCTATGATTTGAACCTCTCCTGTAAGTGCAGTTTTAGATTCCGATGCTTCACTTCTGATTTACTGTGAACCTTGCACCTTCTTATTGACGATGAGACATAGAAATTGCATTGGAATTTAATACAAAAGACACAATGCCGACTTAAGTAAAAGAGGACTGACACTCTCACTTTCTATGATTTGAATCCCTCCTGTGAGTCCAGTTTCAGATTCCGATGCTTCACTTCAGGTTTGCTGTATCCCTTGGACATTCTTATTGACGATGAAACACAGAAATTGCATCCGAATTTAATACAAAAGGCACAATGGCGACTTAAGAACAAGAGGACTGTTACCCTCCCCTGTTGGTCCAATTTTAGATTCCGAAGCTTCGCTTCAGGTTCACTGTATACCTTGCACCTTCTTATTAACGATGAGACACAGAAATTGCATCGGAATTTAAGACAAAAGGCACAATGCCGACTTAAGTACAAGAGGACTTACACTCTCACAAACTATGATTTGAACCTCTCCTGTGAGTCCAGTTTTAGATTCCGATGCATCACTTCAGGTTTACTGTATACCTTGCACCGTCTTATTGACTATGAGACACAGAAATTGCATCGGAATTTAAGCCAAAAGGCACAATGCCGACTTAAGGACAAGAGGACTGACACTCTTACTTTCTATGATTTGAACCTCTCCTGTGAGTCCAGTTTTAGATTCCGATGCTTCACTTCAGGTTTACTGTATTCCTTGGTCCTTCTTATTGACGATGAAACACAGAAAATGCATCGGATTTAATTTCAAAAGGCACAATGCCGACTTAAATATAAGAGGACTGACACTCTCACATTCTATGATTTGAACCTCTCCTGTGAGTCCAGTTTTAGATTCCGAAGCTTCACTTCAGGTTTACTGTATCCCTTGGACCTTCTTATTGACGATGAAACACAGAAATTGCATCGGAATTTAATACAAAAGGCACAATACCGACTTAAGTAGAAGCGGAGTGACACTCTAACTTTCTACGATTTGAACCTCTCCTGTGAGTCCAGTTTTAGATTCCGATGCTTCACATCAGGTTTACTGTATATCTTGCACCTTCTTATTGACGATGAAACACAGAAATTGCATCCGAATTTAATACAAAAGGCACAATGCCTTCTTATGTACAAGAGGACTGACATTCTAACTTTGTATGATTTGAACCTCTCCTGTGAGTCCAGTTTTAGATTCCGATGCTTCACTTCAGGTTTACTGTATACCTTGCACCTTCTTATTGACGATGAGACACAGAAATTGCATCGGAATTTCATACAAAAGGCACACTGCCGACTTAAGTACAAGTGGACTGACACTCTCACTTTCTATGTTTTGAACCTCTCCTGTGAGTCCAGTTTTAGATTCCAATGCTTCACTTCAACATTACTGTAACACTTGGACCTTCTTATTGACGATGAAACACAGAAATTGCATCCGAATTTAATACAAAAGGCACAATGGCGACTTAAGTACAAGAGGACTGATACCCTCCCCTGTGGGTCCAGTTTTAGATTCCGAAGCTTCACTTTAGGTTCACTGTATACCTTGC